>NW_022589704.1:2682591-2702692 GCF_004348235.1 Phoca vitulina | reverse complement strand
GGGGCAGCCAGGATGGGGGCAGACCCACCAGAATCCTGACACGATCCGTACTCGGTGGGACTGAACGACGGGGCAGCCCGGACAGGGCAGACCCCACCAGAATCCTGACTATAGACGTCACCGGCCTGGATGGCTCTCAGAGACCAAAAGCCCCTTCCAGATTTTTATGTTAATGCGAGGGCTACTGGTTGGCAGGAACGGACCTCCGTCTACCCCACCCTGGGTCCCAAGCTCCCTCCATGCACATTTGGTTCTTGCCCTATACCTTCACTACCATAAGTAAGTGTCAGAGAATTCTCCAGAAAAAGCACTCTTCCCCGTCGGACACTAGTGCAAAATCCGCTTTTCTTGAGGATTCTGTAGGGAAAGACAGAAGGACGCCCCCTGGGAATCCCGGCCTCCTGCCTCGCTCTCTGGTGCCAGCAGCAGGCAGGCCCCTCCAGCCTTCCCTCCCTGCGCCGGCCATTCTTGGCTTCCTGGGCCCCCGCACAGGGTTCTGACCTCAGCCCTGCAAAACCATGGAGAAAGTCCCACCAGCCCCTCTTAAACCAGCAGCTTATGCTTACTGGTTCCTGATGAATACCCAAGTGTCCTATTGTCCATCCCCCATAAACCATGGCCCCTGAAGAACGGTGGGGTATATACCACATTCTCCATCTTGGTACAAATATAGGTAAGACTCCTTGCTGAGGTGGGTTGAATAATAGCGTCCCCCCTGCCAAAATTCATATTCACCCAGAATGACTGTGCCCTTATCCGGAAATAGGGTCTTTGCAGATGGGATTAAGGTAAGGATCTTACGATGAGATCATCCGGAATACAGGTTGGGCCTATATCCAATGGACAGCGTCCTCCCCTAGAGTCTTTGGAGGAAGCATGGCCCTGCCAACGGGACTTGATTTTGGACTTCCGACTTCCAGAACTGCGAGAGAATAAATTTCTCTTTGCAGTCACTCGTTACAGCAGCCCCGGGACACTGATACCCATGCCCACGCGCACAATGAACCAACACAGCAGCAGTGCCGTGTGACCCCTGCCCTGCTGGGATCCTCTTCCCCGGTGTGGTTGATGTCCCAGCTTTACCCCTTGCGTCTGGTGACACTCACAAATGCAGACTGTCTCCTGGTAGGACTGAAGCAGGAAATAGATCCTTCTCTGTGATTGTGATGGTTCTCGGACTGTGCCCGAGAGGAGGACTCACTGCCAACTCAGCATCTGCAGGTTTAACTCTGGGGCCCTGGCAACCGACACCCAGTTCGTGCCCAGCAGGTGCCCTCTGCAGAGCTGCCCGAGAAGGCGCAGTCCCCGGAGGCTGCGTCTCCCTGCCAGCCTGAGGCAGGGATGAACGACTTCCAGGCCAGCACGGCCCCAGAGAACCTTCCAGATTACTCAGCATCAGTGGCAACTTCCTGGGTCACTCCACCCGACTTCCTTGTCCCTCCCATGGCCCGGCCCACTCCCACCCGACTTCCCACCCTGGCAGCCTGGGGCGAGGTTTGCCGTGAAACCGTTTCTTTCCAGGTCTATGTGGCTACTAAAAGCACTTTGAAACACAGAAGGCTCCTGGGAATATTAGCTGTCGTTCTGGCCGGGGGACATTTCATGGCGATCCGGGTGTGCTCCCTGCTTTGGGACCCCAGGGAGGGTGCTGTGTTCCAGCCTGTGGGACACTCTTCCTCTGGAGCCTCCATGCGTGGGACAAGGAGCCCTGTCTCCCCCTCCCGCATGCACCCTGCCTCTCCAGCCTCCGCACCGGCCCGGCTCCTGGTTTTTCCTTCCACTCCGATCCTCAGATCTGCCCCGAAGCAGGAATCTTGGCGGCCACTTCTCTCGGGTCCTTTTCCTGTCATAAAAGACATTCCTGTTTTTAGTACAAACGTTGTTTCTTTTTTTCCCCAGCTGACTGTCTTGTTCAAAGAACACAATAAAAAAGTACCTCCCTTTAAAAAAAAAAAAAAATCAAGATTAAGAATCAATCTTAAATTCCCACCAGGGAGAAGGCACTGAGCTCTTTCTGGAACATGATCAACTCTCGTCTCTCCTCCTGGGTTGGATAAATGTCTCCTCCAAGAGGCACAGCAGCTTAAAAACGTGCATGCACACCCTGGCTTCACGTTTCTGCCATGATCTCGTCCCTGGAGCCCCATGGGGCCCTGAGGACAGTGTCCCCTCCCAGCCTGCCCCGGCTTCACCGAGGTCTGCAGGCATGGGTCTGGCCACTTGAGGTTCCATGAGGGTGGGGATGCTGACCCCCAAGCTGGGCTCTGAAGATGTCTTGACTAGAGTTATCAGCTGCATCCTCTGAGGTGCTACAAGAGGGGTCTGATGCAAGGGCCCCAGGCTGCAGGCACCACCAGTGGTCTCCTAGCCAGGGACCCAAGGCCAAGTTTCAGAATGTGCCCCTCCCCCCATCCTGCCTCCTCTTGGCCCCTGCACACACCTGCCTGGGACAGCAGAGGAGACTCTCCCCCCTGGCGTTCCAGGCTTCGTGGCCTCCCGGCCCCTGAGACACCTATGTAGGCACATGTTCTCACTGACACCCCTTGGACATTGGCCCTCCTAATCAATACCCCCTGAGGTCATCTTTGAACTGCAGGGGTCCCAGAACGCAAAATGACCCTCTGGAAAGCCTGTTGCCCCTGGAGGCTGGAAGCTGGAGACCGAAAGGGCTCCTCCACAGATTAGCTCCCCAACTTGGACCAGTTCATTAACCTCACTGACCTTCATTTTCTTCATCTAGGGCAAGGGGTGAAGCCCAGGGTTAACCTGGTGGAGGGCGCAGTGTTCCCCTGCTTCCCATTAAAACAGGGATGAAAATTCTCAGAAACACAAAAACCAGCTGGCCACACTAGAAACTTTGTATATGGTGTGAGGTTAGGGTAGAGCTCATTTTTTTTTATATGTAGATATCCAATTTTTCCAGCACCATTGCTAAAAGACTATTCTTTCTTCCAGTGAATTATCTTGCTATCTCTGTCAAAAATTGTAACCATATCTGCTTGAGCCTTTTTCTGGATTCTCTAATCTGTTCTATATATCTACATGGTTACCTTATGCCAACATTGTGGTTTTTGTTTCTGTAGTTTTATAGAAAGCCTTGAAATCATGTGGTGTAAATCCTCCAAATGTTCTTTTTACTTTTTTTTTCAAAATTATTTTGGTTATTGTAGAACCGTTGTACTTTTTATATAAACATAAAATCAGCTTTGTGATTTCGACTCCCAAACAAGCTGTTGGAATTTTTATTGAGATTTCATTAAATCATAGATCAGTTTGAGGAGAATCGACATCTCAACAGTACTGAATCCTCTGATTCATGAATATGGTATAACATTCCGTTGAAGTAGATCTCCTTTAATTTCTTTTTTTCTTTTTTAAAAGATTTTATTTATTTATTTGACAGAGAGAGACACAGCGAGAGAGGGATTTACCTGGAACTTGCATGAGATCCCAGGAGCTGTTTTCCCATTTTACAAATAAAACCAGGACACTGACCTACCCAGAGTGGGAAAATATCCAGGCCCAACTCCCCAAAGGAAGCCTGTTTTAATAATTAATCCAGGAACCATCAACCAAGGCACCAAGAATTCCCCAGCCAGAAAGGGGAAGCGTGGATAGAAATGTGCTCACTGGGGGTCTTACGAATGAGCTGGCGGGAATCATGATGACTTCGGTTTACTGGCCTTTCTTCTTCCATCCCTCAGCCAGTACTACATCATACGTTCTTATTGACAAAGAATCCGTGCAAAGCAAAGAGAACATCACTAAGAATACTGGTACTGAAAATAGCTGTTATCTCAATATTTAAGCAAAAACAGCTAGGGTATGTCATTAGCTTGGAAAAAGCAGCTTTAAATAGCTAATGGAGGATGGATGAAACATGCTGATTCTTTTAAATGTAATTGGAGTATTTCCCACAATGACCAAGTTGTTCAGGATACATTCGTGGCCGACTGACATTCCTGATCGTGATTGCTCACCTCTCCTTCCTGGCCAACAGCCAGACACCGTTGCCTTTGGGCGTGACCCTGTGACTCGCTTTGGCCAATGGGCTATGAGTGGGCATGACCTGTGCTACACCAAACAAACTCACCCCAGCCCTCCCTGTTGATGGGACCTCCACCAAGAAGATGGGATGTCCTGGAAGGGGACTCCTTCAGCCAGGGTCCTGGACCATGGAGACACATAGAGCAGAGGCAGCCCATGTAGAACATGAGCAAGGAATGAGAGCACTTGAGCCGTGGGCATCGGAATTGGTTTGTTATGTGGCCTCACCCAGCAAAAGCTGACTGTACAATATTGGAATTGCCTATGGATAATGTTTGATATGATGTTTTTCAGATGGGCGTTTGTTCCTAGACAAGTTAGTTAAAACATATTTATTCTGACTTCAGTTAATCTTCATCTTATTTGTTTCAGAAAATAGTTAAAATGTTCTATCTTATATTGACAAAAAGATAAAAGACTATACCAGCCGTCAGACCAATTAATTTTGGCAACATAGATCTTTCCTTTATTAAATGCATGGAAAAAGTTTGAGCATAATTTGTAATAAAATATTGTTTTTTATGCTTAATATTATATGATCAATATTTATAACATAGTCACATAATTTTGGATTATTAGTCACTAATAGTAACTGCAGTGATATTTTTAAATTGTATTAAGTTCTTTATTTTAATTCCAGTGTAGTTAACATACTGTTATAATTGTTATAATAGTTTCAGAGTACAATATAATGATTCAACAATTCTATACACTACTCCGTGCTCATTATGGTAAGTGTACTCGTTATGCAAAGATATTTTAATCCAGAAGAAAAAGGGTTTTAATATTTAGAGCTTCATAGTTATAGGAAATAAACAAGTTTCAAAGTGTTGATATATGCATGTTTGTTTTTTGATAGGAATAATAGGAAACAAAATAATAATAGGATGATGCATAAGAGACTTTCAAGCATGAAAATATACTACGTTAAGCTAAAGATCTGTGGAGGGAATGGAATGGGATCAGGAGTCAAAGAAGAAAGAGGAAGCATGCAAACTCTCTGATGCGGGAGCTGATGATGTGTTTTCTAAGATGACACTAGCAGGCATGATTCATCATGACATTTACATTCCACTAAACACATTTAAAAGAGAAAGGCAACAGTTTCCCTTTTAAATCTATCATTTATAATATCCTTGAAATTATAGACTTTGCAACCTTTTGTTTTTTTAGAGAAAGAGAGAGAGAGAAGGTGGGAGGGGCAGAAGAAGAGGGAGTGAGAAACTCAAGCAGACTCCCCACTGAACACAGAGCCTGACACGGGGCTCCATCTTATGACCCTAAGATCATGACCTGAGCTGAAACCAAGAGTCGGACGCCTAGACGACTGAGCCACCCAGGGGCCCCTAGACTTTGCAACCTTTTAACATATGATTAAAATTTTTAGATGCAAACTCAGAATGTATGAAGAATGCACAGTTTTTCCAAATTATTTATTTATTTATATATTTTTTAAAGATTTTATTTATTCATTTACCTGAAAGAGAGAGAGAAAGCACAAGCAGGCAGAGGGAGAAGCAAGCTCCCTGCCAAGCAGGGAGCCTGACGTGGGACTCAGTTCCAGGACCCAGGGATCATGACCTGAGCCGAAGGCGGACACTTCACCGACTGGGGCACCCAGGCATCCGTCCAAATTCTTTAAGGGAAAAGTTTGAGGACCACGAATGCAAAGCCTGCCAGTCAGGGCCAGAATGAAGGACCCAGTGAGCCGAACTTTAACCGCTCTGAAAACTCTACCTGCTGTCACAGCCCCTGCATCTGGCCTGGAAACTCTGCAGATGGCATAGTGTGCTGGCAGCTGGGAGCAGGGAGCCCCTCTCCCTTCCCCCACCTCCTCTGCTGCATCCGATCAGATGCATCATTTCCTTGTTTCAAACCCTTTTCCTTGCCCTCAGGATGGAGATGCATCCCTTAGCTGGACCACGAGCCCCTTTCTGACCGTGTTTTGCTGATCCCTAAAGCCTTAACCGTAGACATTAGCCACAGACAATCACAGGAGTGAGCGAAGCCTATGTGGGAAAGCAGAGATACACAGCCTCGCGGGGAGGGTGAGGCTCTGCAGACAGGAGGGGCCGGTGCGGACAGAAACCGGACAGCGTGCACCACCACCTACACCTGCAGAGCCCAGAGGCCCCACCTGCCTCTGCTCTCTGAAGCCTGCCCCCCCCAGCCAGTGCTCCTGACACCTGCGTTCTTGCCCCCCACGCTCCTTAAGCAAAACCCCTCAGTGCTTGATGCGCAAGGAACCCTTTCTGGGAAAAGAAAATTGATGAACGAACTTCAGAATCATTATCAAATTTCTCCTTCTCTCTTTCTCCCCAAACCCACTGGGACCTAAATTCAAAGAGAAGACAATCTACTGGTTAATTTGGGGGAACTTCTCATGTTTTCGATATGGAGTTTTCCCCTTGAGGGACATGGTATGCCTCCACAATAAAGAACTGAGATCCTATCCACAAAGGTTGTGCACATTTCTTATTAGTTTTATTCTTGGATTTTTCTGTCCATTGTGAACAGATTCTTTATTATATGTTTTCTTCCTTGACTTTTTTAATGAAATGAAACAGGCAGATTTTCTACTATAAGGTCGTCCTGCACTTCTGGGCTACACCTTTCCTGCAGAGGGTGTGATATTCATTTAATATACTAAGAGGTTGATTTGCAAGTATTTGATTTCATATTTTTGGGCTTTCCTTCACAAGTGACATAGTCTTCTTTTTTTGCACTGTCTTTGTCAATTAAAGTTATATGGTCTTGCAAAACGTATTGGGCAACGTCTTGTCTTTTCCTATGTTTCACTGTGTACAACATGGGAATTATGTATGTCCTATTACTATTTGAAATGATTCACCATTGTACCACCTAAACTTCGTACCTATTTGGAGATAACACTTTCATGATGTGTTCAGATTTTAATGCTTTTGGGGTTTATTTAGAATTTAACTATTTCTGAAATTGATGTTTTAATTTGCATATTCCTTTAAAATCATCCATTTTGTAAAGATTTTATATTTTTTAGCATACCATTTTCCACCATTTTATTATAATTTGTTGTTTCCTTCATTCCTAATTTTTCTTATCTTGGTTTTTTTTCTCTTTTTAAAAATAGGTCTAGCCAGCAATTCTGTCAATGTTGTTTGTTTTATTTAATAGAACCAGCTCTTGGATTTTATTTATCCATTCTATTTTTTTCCTATTTGGGATTTTTAAATTGTTTTATTTTCTTTTTTTGTTTTTATATGTGTAGTTTTCTTTTTATTTCAATGTTCAGTTTCTCTATATTGGGTCCACCTTATTTCATATATAAAGTATTTAGGTCTATGAATTTTCCTGTGTACACAGCTTTGACCCCAGCAGTGACTAGTGAGTTTGAGGATTCAGGGTCATAGTTGGCTGGTTTATATGTATAACACACCTAAATTACTGTGTGTGGTGCTCCCGCTTCATCATTCTTTGAATAGCCTGCAACAGAACCTTCTCCTGGCCTCACCAGAGGGAATTCATTATTTCCTCAGCTGAATGCCCAGAGTGACTTGTATATAACTGTAATCATTCATGTCATGTCTGTCCACCCCACTAAATTTCAAAACTCCAGGGGGAGATTTAGATCATTAGTGTACCTTAAACCCTTGACACACTGCATGGTATAGAAATAATAATGGCCTTTGTTCAGTGCTTACCGGACAATATGCTAAGACTTTCACATGTATTGTCTCCTTTAGTCTTCAGAAAAAACCCCAAAAGTTAGCACCCTTACCGCCGGGGAAGCCCAGGTCCAGAGCACGTGTGTTGCCCACGCTGTTATGATCGGTGAGCTGGCATTCTCAGCCAGCTGGAGATCTCGTGCTTAACTACTACCTGTTCTGATGTTCATTGAATCTGCAGATGGGCGGACAGGTCATATTACATGCTCGGCGCCGGGCACCCCCTGAGAACATGCTACGTCAGCATTCTAATCATTGAACTGATTCCCCACAGGAAGTGAGAAGGACATGGTTTGTCCACCTGCTATCAAGGGCTTGGAGGAAAGGGACACAGTGAGGGGTCTTTCTTCTCCTCTGTCCTGGCTTCATGTAAGAGGACTAGAAGAAGCTCTTTGCTTGGTGCTACTCGGCAACCTGTAGACTTTTCTTCTGTGTCTCCTTCATGTTTCCTTTTCTCGCCTTTAGGAAGTAAATCTGCACTTTACCCAAGACAGGCTTTGTGCCAGGCTTTCCTTCCAGACCCTGGGCATTCCCTGGCAGGCTCCTGATCCCGCTTTCTGCTCAGCAACTTGGCCACAACCAGGGATGGAATTTTCAACATTTTGACATTCTGGCCATGATCAGAACACCCAGGTATCTGAGCAAGAAAATGAAAAAAATATTCCTTTGACCCCTCTCCTTTCCCCACTCCCCATGAAAAGCAAGGAGACCTCCCCATTTCCCAGCAGGGCTTTGGAGGGAAAGGCAGACCACAGTGGGAAAGTGCTTTGGACGTCTGTATTGTGATTCTAAAATCCTGATAGGACCACGGGCCTCAGGTGCCCTTTTCCCCAAATGTGTCTTGCACACTCTTTCCTGGTGACCATACTCTTAAACAGCAGACCTGCCCACATGAGGCCATCCATGGCTCCAGTGCAGGGCCAGGCCCAGCCCTGCCCGGCAGGCTTCCTGAGATCAGCCCCTGCCTCCTCCCCAGCCTCATGCCCCATCATCACCTTCACCTCCATGCTCCACACAGGGCCAAACTCCACCCCTAGACTCCTGGGTGGGGCCGTGCTGAGCCCCCCACCTAGCTTTCTTCAGGCTCAGCAAGCATATTCTCCTCTGTGCCTTGAGCCCTCCCCATCACTGTCCCTGGTGGAGTGTGGGCTCACCTCTCCTGCTGGATGGGGTCCTCCACCCTCTCTTATAACCACAGTGCCCATACGTGGTGGTGAATCCTGCCGTCTATTGAGTGTGTGAACAATGTGATCTCCCTGCACAGAAGCCTCTGGAGGTATCTGAGGATGGAGGGTGACTGGCACAGACCACCCCCTGCCATCCCCGGTCCCTGAGTGCACCTGCCCAGCAGGCAAGGAGAGCCCAAGACAGGACTCAGCAGGCTCATCTAACAATCATATTAGGGTGGGCTTGCAACATTTTGGATGAGAACCCTTCTAGGCCCGCCCCCTCTAGGACTTCCACATTGCTGCCCCATAACACCTCCAACCAGGACACACAGATTTCCAATCCTGTTCATCCAAAGAGTTGCCCTGTGCGCTGAATGGTGGCCCCAAGTCTTAACCCCTGGTATGTGCGAATGTGACCATATTTGGAAAAGGGGTCTTTGTAGATGTAAGCTAAGAATCTGGATCATCCAGCACTAGCTGGATGGGCCCAAAGTCCAGGGACAAGAGTCTTTATAAGAGGAGAAGCCACAGAGGACAGACCCAGGGAGGAAGGCCGTGAGGAAGGGGCCGAGACTGAGCCGTGGGCCTGTGAGGATTGCTCGCAGTCCCAGAAGCCAGAGAGAGACGGGGCAGTGTTCTTTCCTGAAGCCCCTGGAGGGGTCACGGCCCTGCCGACCCCTCGATTTTGAACTTCTGGCCTCCAGAAGTGTGAGAAAATAAATTTCTGTTGTTGTAAGCCACCTAGTTTGTGGAGATTTGTTACAACAACCCTAGGGAAGTAACACACAGGCCCTCGTGGTCTTGCCCTTCCCCCAACTCTGGCTTCCTCCTCCAGGCAGAGCCAGGGTCCACTGGCATGCTCCTCCCAGAGACCCACACGGGGGCCTTCCCTCCCGCAGGAGGGGAGAACTTTCTCTTCTCAAAGGGCACCTTCCCTGTGAGCCCCACCCAGGTACCCTGTCCACTCCCTGTGGCCCTCACTGACACTTCTCGCTCATTGGCCGCCCCCCTTCCTCTGCCAGGACGTAAATTCCACCGGGGTAGGGATCTTGGTCTATTTTAGTTTCTGGAACAAAAGCCAGCTCGTAGGTAGGTGCACAGTAAGTATTGATGGATGGGTGAATGAATGAATGAATGAGTGAGTGAATGAATGAATGAATGAGAAGTTCAAGGGCACAGAGAGCAGGCTCGTGCGTGAGGGTGCCAGACAGAGAGAGAGGAGGGGCAGCTGAGTGGTCCGGGCTGGAGGTGCAGATAGGCCGGGGGAGGGAGACGCCCCGCCACGCTCTCCCTGGTGGCACCGAGTTTTGGGCCCTCCTGCCCCACGGAGGAGAAGGAATCAGCCACAGGAGGCTCGCGGAACCGCAGATCAGACGCCCTTCATGTGCAGAGGAAAGCCTGCGCCCGTTACTGAATATCCCCTTGTTTTGCGTGGATCGGTTTCAGATATTAAGTGTAATAGCAGATGGGGAGGCATGTGATATTTTCTCAGTAAATACCGTGCCGGGCTGGGATCGGCGTCCATGCCAGCTGACCTGTATGTGGAAGGGCCCCGAGGGCTCTTTACGGCTAAAATAATGTGTTGTAAATCGTTGGTGCTCGCTGCACCGGGGGCCTGGCTCTCCACCGCTACTCTCCCCATCCCATTAATTACTGCGGCCAGGAAGCCGGCTCAGCACTCCCACCGAGGTGATTTCACTTGCAGGGTTATTCGCAGCATTCGGGGAGGCATTCTCCTTATCCACGGCATCTCCCATCTGAAGCCAAGAAATTCCTTTGCAGGGGAAGGCAGGGGACTGGGGGCAAAGCCACATCTCTGGCAGGGAGGTGGCTTTGAGTCCCAGAGGCAGACAGAGCGCCCGGGGCCATACCTGCCCCTCAGAGCCAGGCCCTGTGCTGCGTCCTCCTCTGGGGCTCCAGGGAGGGGGCCGCGATGACCCCAGTTTCCACCCTCCAGGCTCTCCTGGGGCTCCCCCACACATGGGAGGCCCCTTTGCAGGGATCATAAGGTCACTGGCATCCACTGGGCCTTGAGTCCTGGACAGGCAGGCCTTGTCACCAGCCCTCTGCGACTGTGGCAGTTGGGACACCTGGCCTGGCCCTTTGATTATGGGTTCTGAGGCTACCAGGTTTCTAGAGCAAAAGCCATAGCTGGGACGGGACTAGAAAGTTCACCTGAATTGAAATGATGCCCTGATTTCTCTATTTAGAGCACGACTGGGACCGTCATTCACACGTCTTGTCTGTCTTCACCTAAAACCGGAGGTGGTGGCCCCGTGCTCGCTGATGCGGGCCCACGTGGGTCCACAGTGCGGTTCTGTGCATGTGGCCTGTGGCCGCTGGAGGTCACCCCCCGACACGGCCTCCTCCTGCCCCCACGCCCGGGACTCCGCCCTTCTGTTCCGTGGATGTTCTCACCAGCGGCCCTGGCCTCCTTCCGCGGCACCCTGAGCGGGTGCCCTCGGTCACTGCGCGTCGCCCGCCTGGCTCCAGGCTGGGTGCGCCGAGCCTGTGACGTCCACGTGAAGACATCCGATTGCACGTCTCTGTTTCATCTGCCTCCATCCCAGCAGGGCAGCCGAAACGCCTGGACGGTTCTACTCTTTCCAACCAGAGACGATTTTATACTCATCGACTCTGAGACAAGCCTGTTGGTCTCGCCCCTCACACACTCACATATCCACGGAGTCCGGGGAAGTGTTTTTGTAAACCCACTGACCTACATTCTCCTGTCACGCAGACGTCCAAATTGAAAATGGCTTTAGCAGCAGTGCTGCCAATGAAAACACAGCTTCTCTCTCTGCGCTGCGCTCAGCCCGGGCCAGCCCGTCCCGCCCCGGCGCCTCTGCCTGCCCTGTGACACCACCTCCGTGAGGCCCTCCTGGGTTCCTGCCCGGTGACACCTCCTCCGTGAGGCCCTCCTGGGTTCCTGCCCTGTGACACCACCTCCGTGAGGCCCTCCTGGGTTCCTGCCCGGTGACACCTCCTCCGTGAGGCCCTCCTGGGTTCCTGCCCGGTGACACTTCCTCCGTGAGGCCCTCCTGGGTACCTTGGGGCAGGCACTCCCTCAGCCTCCTTCTCCCCGCTGCAGGGCCTTTAGGTCCCGTTCTGACCCTGACCTGTGGGGCAGGTTCACCCCCATGCTGACTTGGTGAATTTAACCTCCCGTGTCAAGGAGGTGCAGACTGCGATTGCCTACTTGGCAGGGGAAAATATTTGTGGGCGGCCGTGGCAATGTGAAACGCCTCTCTCCTCCTGGGTGGCGAGTTCTAGAACAATTTCCGCATTCGAGGCAAGGCACAGACCCCAACATCAAATGCAAACAAACACCAGCACTTGTGAGCATAAGGGGTTGTGGGGTGTAGTAGAGAGAGCCGGTGCCGTGGCGGCTCAGTGAGCCTCCCTCGTCGGTGAGGTGGCCGTGGGCCCTGGGGACAGAGGACAGATTCCCGCCAGGCCGTGCTGCCCCACCGTCTTGCGGAGACAGGAGACAGCCTTGCCGACTGTTGTAAGGTGTTACTACCGTACATAAAACAACGCCTTAGGGTGAGCATCACCCTGAGGAAATTCTCATCATAGACAAGGGGGCAGCTAGAAGCTTCCGGCTCCGCTCTGTCACATGACCTTGGGGACTCTCCCAGCTCCACGAAGCCTCCGTCTCACGATCCGTACAAAGGGGATGCCCATCCTATTTCATTCACGGGGTGGTCGTGAGACCAAAGACACAGTGTGAGAAAATGTTTTGAAAATGGGACGTTCGGACAAATGAGAGGTGTCCTTCTCCTGAGCTTTTATTTGCAGACTTTAGGGAAAAGAAGGGTGTGTTTTGAAGCCCTAACCAGCCCTCCTCCCGTGTGTTTGCACGTTCAGGAAGAGCTAAGGACACCCCGTAGCCCCTCCAATAAAAGACTGTAGCAGCCGGAGTCCTTTGTCGGCCGCGGTCCGTGGAGGGCTCTCCCCCCGCCGCGGTGGCCCGGCCAGAGCTCGGGGAGCATGGTCTCGACACCCGCAGGACAGGGCCCCGTCGTCTGGGCGGCCTTTGTTCTGCCGAAGTCTAGCACTTGGCCCCAAGCCGCCATCTGCCCAGCTGCCGAGGCGTGACTGTTTGACCTCCCCATTCCTTCTCAAAATACCCCTGACAGCTCCCTGGATGAAAAGGCGGTGGCACTCAATGAAAATTTATGTGACAAGGCCTTCCAGGAAAGAACTTGGGCCGTGATGGGTTTGTTTAGCAGTGAACTCATGGAGCTGGGGCCTGACCGGCTACCTCTGCTGTGTTGAGCCCAAAGAGGGGGAGATGGGGCGCTTGAGCCCGCCCAGCCTTGGGTCACCAGGGTGGACGTGGGACCCTCCCAGGCTTCCGGCCGAGGTCCCGGGGCTGTGGAGTGGAAAATCAGGAAAGGATTCTGCAGGATTGGTCCAAGTGGCCAGAACATGGGGGTGGGACCCTGACCCCTGGAAGGAGGTCCCCAGGTTGTTCCCCACCCTTTTCTTTTCCTTGACCTCTGGGGGCTTTCCACGGGCCTCGTGGCCTTTGGTGCCACGCGACAGGAGGGAGAGGCTCATGCCCCTCCATGGCTCAGGATCCCTACACCATCCCCCCGAAACATTTGTGTTCACCAATTCCTCAGCGTGCCCGGGATGCCAGCGCCCAGAATTGATCAGATGCCCCCAGAATGCACACGGGTGCCCAGGGAGATTGGCCTCCCCTTGCCTGGACCTTGGGGTGGCGTGGGCGAGAGCAAGGGGCTGAGGCGCGGCGGAGCTGGGGTCTGGAGCCCAGGACCACTTGGGGCCTCAGGGGAGTGATGGCGCAGGTGTGCACAGACACCATCCGTCTGTCCGGAAGATGGAGCTGAGGGAGGTGGTGGGGGAGGGAAGGAGTGGGGAGAGCAGCCGGGGACCCCTGGGTGGAGGGGCAAGGCAGGGCTCACTCCTATCAGGAGTCATGTGGTCCAATGTCACATCAGGGGAACCTCGACCCTCCTGTTTGCAAGGACTTGTTCTGCCCTTTCACAAAGGAGCCCACACGTACTTTCCTTCAAAAATGCATGGGGTTTTCCCTGAACTCCGGTGCATCATGAATGCCTTGCTGGCTTTCCTAACCCAGCGGTGTGTGTGTGGTCTGCGGTGTGTACGTGATGTGTGTGTCCGTGTGGTATGTGTGTGTGATGTGTGTGTGTCCATGTAGTATCTGTGTGTGTGGTGTGTGAGTGTGTGGGTGTGAGTGTTCGGGTGGGGTGGAGAAGGGGTTCCAGGTCACCCTGGCACACGCAGAGCTCTCGGGAGCTCAGGGTCCGGTCCTGGGGCTGCCCAGGCCGAGCCAGAGGGCGTGAAGGCGGAGGGATGGGTGGGGGTACCGGCAAAGGGCATAAAGAATAAAGAAAGGCTGAAGGTCAATGTCAAAGGGCAACAGACTCATCTGAACCCTCCCTGTGTGTGCACATGACCCGGAGAGCATGGTTTCCACCTTGGACTCTGAGGAGGTTGTCCCGGCTGCCTCAGAGCCCAGGTGTGACCCGTCCCCAGGAGGGACACCGAGGCTGGGAGAAAACACCTGTGCACCAGGCCATGTCCCCAGCCTCTCCTGCTTCATGGCAGGTGCCCCAGGGTTCTGGGGAGAGCTCTCAGGGCACTCGCAGGGCTGGCTTGGCCACCCTCATGCCACCTCGGGTGCTTTAGGTGTCTCAGACTCACCTGCTGGCTCTTCCCTTATGCCTGGGCCTTGGACAAATGCGGTCTTCACTGTCCCTGTTCCCTCTCCTGTGACAGGTGGACCACAGCACCTTCCTCATAGGTCACCGTGAGCATCAGATGACATGGGATCAGATGGCTCAGAAAGGGACGCCCATCACATGGTCTGTGAGCACTAGCTACCAGGTTATGTCACTGTTGTTACTATGCATGTCATCAAGGCACAGAGCCTGGTTCCACTTTGCCACGATCAAATTGCAACTGACCTCCACCTGCACACTGACTTCCCACCTGCACGGTGACCTCCCACCTGCACACTGACCTCCCACCTGCACACTGACTTCCCACCTGCACGGTGACCTCCCACCTGCACACTGACCTCCCACCTGCACACTGACTTCCCACCTGTTCTGTGACCTCCCACCTGCACACTGACCTCCCACCTGCATGGTGACCTCCCACCTGTTCAGTGACAATTCCTAAATCTCAAGGCCAATTGCTGCCTGCCCCTGTAGGCCCCAAGCCTGGGTGGGGGTCCACAAGCACCTCCAGGGCCATGCACTGGGGTGGGATCCATTCTGTCCCTGCAGACCTCATCCACGTCAGCACACAGGAGGAGCAGGCCGGGAGAGGGAAGAAGGCAGCAAGAGCTTGGGGGAAGCTGGGGTGCTATAGATGTGGTACCCCAGGGTGGGCACACAGCAGAGGCCCCTCTGCAGAGGGGCTGGGGCCACAGGGTGACCAGAGGCCATGTGGGTCTGGTGCTGGGGAGTATGACCTGGGGGTAGAGACACCTGGGAAGGGGCGGGCAAGCAGGTGGGTCCCGTGGGGCAGGGCAGGGGGACCCAGGCAGGGCTTCCCTGACCCTGCACCCCCACGGTTCAGCAGGCTGAGGTCCGGGAGGGCCCTTGCTGCGGGGCACTGTGCCATGTTGAGCATCCTGGTCCTGGAACCCCGGCTGCCACTTCCTCACTAAGCCAGCTCTCAGCCACCCTGCAATGCTGGGACAGCGGGCCTAGTCAGTTGGAGGGCAGGCCCACCCCTGCCTCGGTCCATAGGCCGTAGATCATTACCGGTGCCTGTCGCTCCTCCCCGTGGGTCACCTGCCTGAGGAGGCCCGGGGGCTCTCCAGTCCTCCTGGCCAGCCAGCAAAACGCGGGCCACAGCCTCCGGTGCTGGGCTCTCCTGTGCCACCTGGTGGCTGCCATCTGCAACTGCGGCAGGCGTCGCGCTGCCCAAGGGGCTGACCCTGGGAGCCACGTCCCCGACCCCGAGGCTGACCCGGGGGGCTCTCTGCTCACCCCAGCCTGTGAAGCTTTGCCAGCCTCTCACTAGCTGCCAACAGAGGCTGTGTTGCTCTTCTGCGTCCCCCTGGATTTGGACAGGGGAGAGGAAGCTCTTTAGTCCTTAAGTTAAACACTGTCCTTCTGTCTGCCCAAAAAGATGCCCCTCGCTCAGCCCCTGGGGTGCCCCGGCCCACGCAGTGCCCTGTGTGTCTCAGGGCTTCCTGCTGAACAAATCGGAGGCACGTTCCTGGGGTGTCCTGCGTGTCCCCACCCAGTGTACACCTTAAGCCGCTATCGCCGGGACTGCCCCCCCGATGGTGCTTGTGCCCCTGGGGCCCCCAGTCCACCCAGGAAGGCCCTGAAGAGGCCAGTGACTTTCACTCCATCTTTACTCAAAAAGCTCAATCCCAAGACGACACATGGGTCCTGTAAGGGCCATCACATGCCCCCAAGAGCAGATTTCCCGACACAGGCATCCCCTCAAGTGCGGTGGCCCCCAGGGTCTTCACACCCGCTCATGTGTTGCAGGGACTGGCAGGCTGTGCACTGTACCCCTCGAGGCCCCACAGCCCTGCTCAGCCCCCGCACACTGGGGACAGCGGGTCGTGCCCCTGGCCCCAGAGCCTCGCCCCTCCTGTAGGGCTGCTCAGCAAGGCTTCCGCACGGCCCCCCCTCCCTCATAGGGCAGGGACCTTAAGTCCCAGCAGCCCCTGCAGGACATCCGGCATCACCGGCCACGGAGCAAGGGCAGGGTCGAGTCCAGCGGCGTTGGGACAGGGGCAGATCTCCTTCCTCCAACTGGAGGCTGCTGAGGCTGGAGGCTCACACGCTGGGGCCTGGACACTCTCATAGCTGTCCCCTGTCCCCGCAGACCAGGCTGGGGTGCCCGAAGCCCCTGCAATCTGCTCCTTCCTCAGAGACCACCAGCCTTCTGTGAGCCTTCCTCTAGGCTCCCCCCGGTGTCCCCACCTCTGGAGTCCAGGGGAGGAGCCTGCAAACCCCAGCCTGAAGCTGGGAAGTTTCCAGGACCCCCTCACAGAGGGGGAGAAGGATGAGAGGTCAGGGTGGGGGGAGCCCAGTGGCTCTCCAGAAAGAATCACCCCAGGAACCCCTGTGGACTCCTTCAAACTTGCAGGGCTGAGTTCTCTGTCTTTGGAAGTTGAAACAGATTCCTGCCCAGTCCCCAGACTCCACCGTGGGCACCAAGGGCAGAAATAGGGAGGCCAACGCAGGGCTGTGTGTCTCCTCTGCTGGTGTTTCTCCCCAGCTCCGGCCTGACCACTGGGGGGAAGGACAGGGGCAGTGAAGGTAAGGCGAGGACACGTGGTCAGTCAGGGCACCCCAGATCCTGAGCAGCCCCCCACAGTGAAGGTACATGCAGGGACACCTCTGTAGGGACGTTCCAACACAGCAACTCCAGAATGATGACCACCAAAAACCAGCCAGCTATCCCGGGCCCGCTCTGGGGGCCCCGGGGTCGGCCTTGCGCCTGCCAGAACGTGCCCTTTCCCTGTGTCTGACGGGTTGGGTTTGGGGGGTGGTCAGCACTCATTTCTGGGCATCGCAGACCTGGAGCCCCCACCCCCGGCGCCCCGGCTCTCTTGCAGAAGGGTGATGGGCCCTCACGACTGCCGAGCCTGGGACTTCCTCCCCGCACCCCGCGGCACTTGGGCTGGCCTGGCCACTTGCCAGGGTTCCAGTACTGAGTCCTGCGAAGAGGAGAATGGGGCCCCGATTTTCTCCCTTCTGCAGGATGTTCCTCTGATCAGAGTCTTCTGTCTTCAATTAAAGAAAAAAAAAAGAGGGGCGCCAGGGTGGCTCCGTTGGTGAAGCATCCGACTCTTGGTTTCAGCTCAGGTCATGATCTCAGGGTCGTGAGATCGAGCCCCGTGTCGGGCTCCACGCTCAGCAGGGATTCTGCTTGGGATTCTCTCTCCCTCCTCCTCTGCCCTCCCCCTGCTCACACACAGTCTCTCTCTAAAATAAATAAATGAATCTTTAAAAAGAGAGAGAGATTTTAAGCTCTGTCATGTCAGAGCCACCTTGCCTCGGGTATGTGTGGGCCTGTGCTTATGTTAGCATTTGCCGTATACGTATGGGCACATACCAAGTTAGCATATAAAGGCTCTGACAGGTCCTGCAACAAATATATCTATTCGACTTTGTTCAACCCATGTGATTCATGGATTCAGGCAATGTGTTCAGCCTATGTGATCATGGAATGATTTTCGTTTAATACTTATGAGCATCCTATTCAACTGGAGATTCATGGAACTACAGTGACCAGCTCATCCCAGGATTTGCCCAAGACTTGCCCAGGACTTGGCTGGCTTTAACAGCGAAAGCTCTGTGTCTTGGGAAACTCCAGTCCCACACAAGCCAGGACAGTGGGTCACCCTGCACAGAACCCACTTTGGGAAAACTGCTCTGATAAATTACTTCCACTTAATTCTCCCTTTCCTCTCTCAGTTGCTTAAAAGAGAAAAAAAAAAAAAAAAAAGAAAAACAGGAAAAAAATTCAGGACGAGAGCTGCTGGGCTATCGAGCCAAGCTAAAAGCCTTCAAATTCAGGGGGAGGGAGTGGAATGGGAGTAGGGGTGGAATGGGGTGGTCACTTCATTATGATCAGGAAAGGAGTGCCCCCCCGGGGGAGATGCGGGCATCCATCAGAAGCCTCTGTGACCCTGTCCAGACACTGAAAGTTTCCTGGATCCCAAAAGGATCAAATAATTCATGAGGCTTACATTTCAACTGAGACTTCACAGTTATTTATTGGAAAAATATCTTCTCTACTAGGAGGGGAAGGGAAGAGGGCCTTTCTCCTCCTCCTCCTCCTCCCTGTCTCCAAAGAGCTTGGCAAAGAGCTGCATTCCATCTCCATCCCCAGGTCCCTGGGGCCCATGCGTGTGACTCACAAGGCAGAGGACTGTCCCCAGGTGCCATCACCAAGGAATCACCCTGGGCTCTTGCAGCCTCTGCGACGGAAATCTCTGACATGTGCCGTGTCCAGCGCGCGAGGGCCAGGGGGAATTCATTTTTCCTTTTAGACATGTTGACCTATTTTTGTAAACATTCAATTTATTGTACTCATAGCATAACAATAAGATGGAAAAAAATCTAATTTAAAAACACCCACAATTCTCTCCACCCTAACAAATTATGCTCATTTTTCTCTCTTCCCTTCTGGCTATTTTACAGGCTTGTAGATAATTGTTCCAGAGTTACAACCACGGTGCAAGTAGAAGCTTGTGTTTTGCTTTTTTTCAATAAACACATCTTAAAAAGTTCTTTGTGTTATTATTTCATCTTCGTAATTATTTCAGAGAACGGCTGCATAGCATTCCAGTAAGGGAATGCACAGTCATTAGCTACCCTTTCCCTAATTCAGATTTAAGATTGACTCTAATTTTTTACTTTGTGATCAGTATTGTAATGAACATCTTTGTCCATATAGCCTTTCTTCCATCTGGGTTATTTATTGGCATAAATATCTAATGATGAAACTTGCATCAACTACCATATGGCATTGCAGACCCCTTTGAGCACTTGGAGGACGAGAAGATGCTATTCAGTACTGTGGCTGGCAGAGGAGGGCACAATGCTGATTTTGTTTTTGCTCTTTTTTTTATAAATACAGATGACTACATAAACCATATGTAAAATTAAGAATAATTGCAGGGTCATGTCAGTGGGAATGGCAGAGTAGAGACCTCTGAAAACCTTCTCTATGCAAGCAACATGAATGCTGGCAACAATGGTCAAAATCAACTTTTTCAGAACTCTGGAAATTAACCAAAGGCTTGCAGCAACGCAGGAAGCATTTATTTTAGAAAAAAAATGGCTGAACGTCAGTAAGAACAGTGGGCCCTGTGGCATGTTCACTTGCCCTACCCTATCCTCCTCTCCCCAGCTCTGCAGTAGTCTTGAAAGTCAACAGTCCCGCCATCACCGTGAAAACCAGCAGCCTGGCAGCCAATGCAAAGCAGAGACATAGAGTTGGATCTCCTCCAAAGCCCCATATTCCCAGACAATTGTCGTCACTTGGCCTGCTCATGCCAGTTCCCTGGAAAATGGTAATTGTTGATCTTCACAGCAGCCTGAGATGGTCGTGACAATTAGGGCAAATGAAAAGATGACCAAAAAACTTAAAAGGAATAACTGGAGGAAGAGATGTCCGGGGCGGGGGCGGGGGGGGGGGGGG
>NW_022589704.1:2654011-2682491 GCF_004348235.1 Phoca vitulina | reverse complement strand
GGGGGGGGGGGGGGGGGGGGGGGGGGGGGGGGGGGGGGGGGGGGTTGAAACACTCTGGCGTATTCCTGGGAATCTAGAAGACCGTGTGTAGGTGTAGAGCTATGTGCAGGCTCAAGGCCGTGGGCACACCCAGGCAAGACCCGATAAGGCCTTAGATCTCACCAGCGGCCTAACTGAGGCTCTGTGCAAGCAGGAAGTGGAGTTGTGTGTTTACACTGAGTTGTGACCTGCTTGCCTGAGAACTGAAGGATGGCCACCAACACAGATGGAGCCCCTGGCAGAGGCTGGGAGACTGGCTAGTTCCAGGGAGTCCAGAAAATCTCTGTCCAGCCAAGAGCTGCCCACTAACTGAGCACAGACTTCAGTGGTCACACACGACTGAGAACACGGACTCGGTTCAGAAAAGTCACTACACAAGCCAAGAGCAACAGCGTCAACACATCCCAAGGAGTGGAATCTGATTCCCAGAGTGGACATACTATAGTATTTAAAATGTTCAATTTTCAACAAAAAAAGCATGAGACCAGCAAAAGAAACATGCAAGTATGACCCCTAGAAAGGAATAAAAGTATTCAGTCAAAACTGTCCCCGAGGAAGCCCAGACGTTGGACTGACTAGACAAAGAATGTCAGTCGGCTATTTTAAATATGCTTAAAGATCTAGAGGAAATCATGTCTAAAGATCTAAAGGAGAATATGAGAACTCAGTCTCGCCAAATAAAGATCAAGAAGGAGATAGAAATTATTTAAAAAAAGAACCACACAGAAATTCCGAAGTTGCGAAGTACAGCAACTGAAATAAACCTGCACCAGAGGGACTCAACAGCACATCTGGGCTTGAAGCAGAAGGAAGCAGCAAGCTTGGAGATGTGTCAATGACGTTTTCCCAGGCTGAGGGACAGAAAGAACAAAGAAGGCAGAAAAATGCCCAGAGCCTCAGAGACTTATGGGATGCCATCAAACACAGAATCATCTACACAGTGAGAGTCCCTGAGGGGAGGAGTGAGCACAAGGTGGGGAGGACATTTGAAAAATAATGGGCAAAACTGCTAAACTTGATGAAAACCTTTCATTGACACATCTAAAAACCTTAATTAACTCCAAGTAGATTAAACTGGAAGAGATCCACACCTAGACACATCATAATCAAACTGTCAAAAGCCAAAGATAAAGAGGAATCTTGAAAACAGCAAGAAAGAATCAACTCATCACAAACACAGGATCCTCCACAAGGGTGACGGCTGGCTTCTCATCAAACACCACGGAGGCCAGAGGGCAGGGCGATGACGTACTCAGTGTGCTGGAAGGAGAAGACTGGCAACCAAGAATTCTCTACTCAATGAAAATGGCCTTCAAAAATTTCACTAAAAATTTTATAATAAATATTTTTAAAACTTATTTCTAATTAAAAGACCAAAAAAAAAAAAAAAGAGGAGAAATTAAGACATTTCTAGATAGAAAAACTTCACAGAATTTGCCCCTCGCAGACCAGCCCTTAAGAAAACACTAAAGGGAACCCTTCAGGCTAAAATGTCAAGACAACACACAGTAATTGGAATCCACATGAAACAATAAAGAACACCCATAAATGTAACTATATTGGCAAATATGAGAGATAGTATGTGCGTATCTTGTTTGTAACTCTTTTGTTTTTGATCTGATTTTAAAAAATAACTGCGTACAATAATTATAAATCTGTGTCAATGAGCTTATACTATATAAATACATAATTTGTATGACAATAATAGGAAAAAGGAGGGAGAAAATAATACTTCTACTTAAGAGAAGTTTGATATACTTTCAAAATTAAGTTTGTAGTAATCTGAACTAACTAGATAGTTATCCATTAAGATGTTAATTATAATTCTCAGGGTAATCACTAATGAGATATCTAAAAAATATATAGTAAAAGAAATGACAAAGGAATTAAAATGGTACACTGGGAGATACCTGTTTAATACATGAAAGAAGGCAGAAATAGAGGAACAAAAAAGACACAGATGTGTAGAGAGTATGGAGAGGGTACAAAAAAGGGTGTCATTCAATGGGGGAAGGAACGGTCATTTCAACAATCGGTTCTGGGACAATTGGACAGCCCCATGCAAAGGAATAAAGGTGTACCCCTACCGCACACCATATAAAAAATTTAAAAATAAATTAACCTAAATGTAAAAGCTAAAAATATAAAGCATTTAGAAGAAAATATAGGTGTGAATTGTCATGATTTTGGATTAGGCAATAGTTTCTTAGCTATAACACCCAAAACACAGGTAACCAAAGAAAACAATAGATAAATTGGACTTCATTGATATTTGAAACTTTTGTGACTTAAAGCACACTATTAAGAAAGTAAAAAGGCAAACCACAGAATGGGAGGAAATATTAGCAAATCATTTATCTCATAAGGGGCTAGTATCTAGGATATATAAGCAATGTTTAAAACTCAACAATGAAAAGACAAATAACCCCATTTAGAAATGGGCAAAGGATCTGAATAGATGTTTCAACAAAGAAGATGTACAAATGGCCAATAAGCACGTGAAAAAATGTTCAACATCATCAGTTATTCGGGAGTTGCAAACAAAGTCATAACAAGATACCACAGCTACCAGGATGGTCATATAAAAAAGACGGCCAATAACAAGGTTCATGAGGATGTGGAGAAATCTTTGTATGTTGTGGTGGGGATATAAAATGGTGCTGATACTTTAGAAAACAGTTTGGAAGTTCCTCAAAATGTCAAAGATACGATTACTGTATGACCCAGACAAATCCAGTCATGGAGTATACCCAAGAGAAGTGGATATACACATACACATAAAAATCTGAAAAAGTATGTTCATAGCAGCGTTATTCATAATAGCCAAACAGTGAAAACACTCCACTTTCCACCATTTGAGGAACGGATAAATAAAATGTGGTCTATCCACACAATGGAATCTTATTCTGCCATAAAAAGGCTGAAGGAATGACCGCTGCTACAATGTGGATGAGCCTTGAAAATGTTATGCAAAGTGAAATGAGGCAGACAAGGAAGGCCACATACTGTGGTGTCATTCATATGAAATTACCAGAACAGGAGAGTCCATAGAGACAGGAATTAGATGAGTGGTTGCCCGGTCGCTGGGGTGGGGAGGATGGTTGCAACTGCCAATGGGTATGAGGCTTCTTTTTGGAGTGGCGGAAATGTTCTGAAAGTAGATAGTTGTGACAGTTGCACAGCCCTATGGATATCCTAAGAACCACAGAATTGCGCACTTTGATGGGCAAAAACATTATGTGCAGTATAGTCTCGTTTTGGTAGAAAGTGCACTTGTGTGTTATATATACTTAGAAAAAAAGTCTGGGAGGATATATAATAAACTATTAACAGTGGCAGTTTCTAGATGATGGGAATATAAGGTTTCTATTTACTTATTTTTCTTTACTAATTTTCTACAATGGGCACACACTGCTTTCATAAAAAAGAAGACTAATTCTAATTAAAAACAAATGTAATTGCAAAAAAAATTGCAAAGCTAATTGCCATGTAACCAAGAAGTAGGACATGGTCAGCCCGCAGAAGCCTTTCCTAGTTACATCCTTCCCCCTTCCACCCACCCTTTAGGGAGGCCACTGTCTTCACTTTTGTACTGACCATCCCTTGCCTTCTTTATTCAAACACACCCTGTGTTTATCTGTGAACGTGCACCGTGTAACCTGGTTTTGACTGTATATTAGGGGGACTGTACTGTGTGCCTGTTGGGTCTTCCTCTTTTGCTCATCATGTGTGCGAATGCCCCTCTAGTTTTGCCTGCAACTGTACTTGGCTAAGTTCTTTATCTGTTGAGTGAATAGACCACAACGTATGCACTATGCACTGACACACACCTGGGGGTGGTGAGGAGTGCTGCGGGGAAGAGGGGCGCGCCCTTGGGCACAAGCTTCTCCGGGGCCACTGGCTCATCGAGATGCATGTCCCCAACCTTACTAGAAAGTGCCACCACCTCCCAAGTGTTTGGAACGACTGATGCTCCCCCAGCTGTGTATGATGGCCGTGTACTTGGCCCCACCCCCGGTGCCAATTGGTGGTGTCCCATTTTTTCGGTGGGTGTGTGGTGGGGTCTCACTGTTGTTCCGTTTGCATTTCTCTGGCTGCTGATGAGGCAGAACAATTCTTAGTATTGGCCATTGGAATGTCTTCCTTTACCAAGTGCCTCTGAAGTCTCTATTTCTGTCCTCTGGGTACTCCGGCTTTTATGATTATTACTTTGTAGATGTTCTTTGTATATCCTAGATACAAGTCATTTGTAACACGTGTGTCATGGCAAATATCATCTTTCACTTTGTGGCTTGTGTTCGCCCTCCCTCAGTGATACCTTGTGATGAGCTTAAGGGTCTTACATTTATTGCAGAGCGATATAACTACCTTTCCCTTAATGGTTAATTCTCTCTGCATCTTATTCAAGAAATTAGTTCCTACTTTAAGGTCATAAAGGTAATCTCCCATATAACCTGAAAACTTGATAGTCTGACTTTCAATTTTAGCTTCTGATGTGCCCGGAATTGATTTTTATGTGTGATGTGAGGTAGGAGTCTATCCCGTTACTAGAGCCGTGTAACAAATTATCCCAAAACTTTGTGGCAGAAAACAGCCATCTATGAGGCTCACAGATTGTGTGGGTGAGGGATTCATAAAGGGCACAGCAGGGAATGGTCTTCGGTTTGTTTGTTTGTCTGATGTCCTGCAGGGTCTGGGTTTTGAGGAACTCTGGAAAGCTGAGAGCGCCATCGGAAGGCTGGTTCACTAGCATACCTGGCATCTGATGCCACCTGTCAGGTGGAGGTCTGTGTCCCTTTACGTGGCTTCCTGTCTGCGTGGTGGCCGTGTTGCAGGGACAGGCACTCTGAGAGTGGGAGCACCAGGCAGAGGGCAGTTGTCCTGCTTTCCGTGACCTGGCCTCAGCAGCAGCCCCTAGTTACTGCTGCAAACGCTGTTGGGCAGGAGGGTATTTACACAGGTCACCCTGGTCCACGGGAGGAGAACACAGACCCACCCAGGAGGCCAACATCACACTGGAAGAAAGATAGGAGATAGGAGATACATAGATGCAGCCGTCTTGAAAAAATATCACCCACTACGGCGCCTGATTCCATTTCCCATATGGATAGCTAATATGCTCAGGACTGTTCATGGAAAAGTTTGTCTTTTACTCGATCATTTAAAATACAACTTCTGGAACACATCAAGGACCTCTATGTGGAGATTCTGTTTTGAGATTGTGTGTCCTGTTCGTTGTTCTATCTACCCATCCCGAGGCCAGGATCACTGTCTTAATTATCACAGCATGACACTTAGTACAGGTGTTTCAGAAGCCAAGTGCCCACTGTGTGGTTGTTTCTCAAAAACGTCTTTATTCTTCTTGGTTCTTCATGTTTTCATATACATTTTAGTGTCATTTGCTGTCAAATTCCACCCCTTCCCCCCCCCCCAAAAAAAACCAACTCTGGATGGTCTGATTGGGATTGCATGAAATCTATATACCTATTCAGGGAGAATTTACCTCATTACATATTAGGTAGTTTAGATTCATGAACATAATGTATTGTTCCATTTTTTTTACATCTTTTTAAAAAAATGATTTTATAAAAGTTTCTGTTTTCCCTCCATAGAGTTCTTATGCATTTTGTTTTAGCTTGTTCTGTAGAGCACCATTTTTTAAATACTATATTGAAATATTTTTTTCTATTTCTTTGCTGAGATACATATATGTGTAGAAATATAATTTATATTTGTATGTTGATTTTATACCCAACTTTGATTGAGTCTTATTAATTCTGATAGATTCACCTTACATTTTTTTGTGTGCTTTTAGGCATAGTCCTAACATCCGTGGGTCCCTGTGGTTCTGGGCCTTGTCTCCCTGCCATTCCGTCGTGTGTCCGACCAATCCTGGCTTCACCGAACAAGCTGGGCCTCCAGGAATATGCAGAAAGCATATTTGCTCTCTTCCTGATCTTAAGGAAGAAGCTTTCACTTTTTCACTATTAAGAATAGATGTTTAAATGTAGGTCAATTTGCGACCGTGTTAAATTCATTTCCCTCCCATTCGTAGTTTGTTGAGGGTTTTAAGTGGATGTTGGATTTTACCACAACTTCTCTCTGGCCTACGATGTGGCCATCTGTCTCCTTTAAACCGCTACTTGATTAAGTGCCTATGTTACTGCAACTTTACCTTCTTGAGATAAGCCCCCCTTGGTATTCGTAGGACTCAGTGTCTCTGCCCAGGTCCCTCCAGTGACTGCCTCAGCCTACCTGAAAATGCTCTCCAAGAAACACCTCGATACCCTGGCCAGGGTTTTCCAGAGAAGCAACCAATAGGACATGTGTGTGTGTGTGTATAAAGAGATTTATGATAAGGAGTTGGCTCACACAATTTTGGAGGCCGGCAAGTCCCGAGTCCAAAAACACGGGTGTGGGGAGGGGGTGGAATATGTTTCAGTTCAAAGGCAGTCACGCACGAGGACTCTCTTCTTCCTTGGAAGGGGGTCAAGCCTCTTTTTCTCTTCATACCCTCAACTGACTGGATGAGGCCCACCCACATTAGGGAGGGCGGTCTGCTTTATTCAGTCTATCAGTTTAAATATTAATCTCACCCAGAACACTCAGAATAATGTTTGATCAAGTATCTGGGAACCCTGGGCCCAGGACAATTGATACATAAAATTAAGCATCAAACTCAGGGCAGGGGCATTTTTACCACAATTCCTCTCTGACTTGTCAACTCTGCTCTTAGATGAACCAAATAATGCTGTTCTTTGTAGCAGATCTGTCCCCCCATTTCCTCAGAGCCCTGCTTCCTGCAGAAATCAACAAAGACCACCCAAATGAGAGCAGGACAAGCTGTTTCCTGAGAGCTCACTCTGTCTAGCAGGGAGTCGGCCACCATCACACTCGCGTTTGGCAGACTCAGGGGCATGCAGAGGACTGGGAGGTGCCTCAGTGGGCGGAGGGGAGGATTTGGGTGTGCCCCGCGTGGGGGCTGTGGCTGGGGAAGCTGGAGGCAGCCAGCGAGAAGAGGGTATCCCCTGTGGTTGGGTGGGGTGCATATTGGGCGCTCTTGGCTTGGTCCTAAGTTGGAAGTAGGGACAGGCCTCAGGGAAGCTGTCAGTGGTGAATAAAGCAAGTCCTGGTAGTTTGTGGCCGACTATTATAGCGTAACTGTTTCACCTCCTGGGTTGCCGCTGGAGATGGAGGTGACCTCTACGATAATACAAGTCTGACTTGTAGACAGCAGGCAGCTTCCTGGGCTGGTCACTGTAGGTGGGAGCTGGCCTCCTGCAGGGGTTCCTGTGGCCTGTGGGTCTGAGTCCTGGCCACTGTCCCTTTGCATGTTCAGTCTCTCATGCCATAGCAGGGAACTAAAGAAAGCCTGGGGCCCACTTGGCTTCTAACCTGGCTGATCTATTTTGAGCTGTAAAAGAAAGTCAGGACCAGGTGTGTGATTCAGAGATGAGGCAGGGGAAGGTAATTCCTAAGTGATCCAGATTTGTTTAAATGGTTTTCACGTAGCTTCCAAGAAGAGATCTGTGTGATTTGAAGAGTGGAGCTTTGTTTAAGGAAATCATATTTTAAAATAGTGCAGATCAAAGTTTGAGGAAGCCAAACCTTGAAGGTCTCTCGCTTGTCTGAAGTAAGCACATCTATATCACAACACAAACACTCGCTTTTGTGGAAAACACATTAAAGGCTAGTTTTCCTAAGAACAGAAGTACAGGAACCTTGAGACTGGTACAATCCAAGGAAATGAGGATGTACTTAACCATCATTTAAAAAATACATATTTTGATTTGTGCAAACAGCTTTCATCTTCTGATTTTTTTCTAGACATCACAGAACGGTTTTCTACAAATTTAGCTTGAGTTCATTCTCGTTAACTTTCATCGAACTTTCCTGGAGTTTATCGGCCCAGAGAAGTCCCCTCCAGGACTCCTCCGAGGTACCTCCAGGGCAGTAATCAGGGATAAGTGTAACTAGAGAGGGGGACACCCAGAGAAACTTCCAGAGAAGGCAACTTTGTCCCTTCTCAGGGCAAATGAACAGGCTTCCAGGAGGGGCCTTTCCTTTCCCTTAGTGGCCGCTGCTTGGGGGTTATTTCTACGTGTGAGTTCAAGCAGAATTCAGTATGGGCACAGAGGTGACACCGCATTTGGGACGATCAGTGTTTATAAGGCCAAGTGTGTGTGCTCACTACCTCGCAAGCCCGCTGTCTTCATACCCAGAAGAAGTGGGGCCGGCTTCTCCATGTCGGCCCCAAAGCCCGTCATTTCCTGAAACGGGCCTCGTGAGATGCACACGGGGAGAAGTCTCCATCCAGATACGAGCAGCACGTGGGGGTTCCGGGCAGCCTGCCCCCAGCCTTTGGGCATGAGATCCCGCCACAGAGCTGGGGCCCAGACATCAGCCCGCATGTTACTCTGGCGGGGGTCTCTCCCCTCCTGCTCAGAGGGGAGGGTCCTCCCCATCTCCACCATGGGAGGCCCATGTCCAGGGCTCCTCCTCCACCCCCACCGCACAGAGGGACCCTCGAGCCTGTTCCTCAGGGGCTCACCCAGGGCCCAACGGGGGCCAGGCTCTAGGAGACACTGCTCCCCCACAAACCATCCTGTGTCACTGAGTGTTTCTTCAAGGGACAGCACCTGTTTTCATCAGGTAGACGTTTTCTTATTCAACCCTCTCTCCTGCCACCTCCACCAAATGTGAGCATCCGTAGCATCCCATGTTGGGAAGACAGCGGTCCTCCCATGGCCATCTTCTGGCTGATTGTCTAAAGCACCCATGTCACAGCCAAGCTTGGGTTGGGGCTCGGGATGCTGGCCCCCTCCCCTGTGATGACAGCAGCCCTGGGCAGGGCTCTCCCTTGCACGCGGGGGAGCTCTTCCAGCCGTGGTGAGCACCAGAGTGGGAGCCCCGAAGCTGTTCCTGGCACACGGCAGGATCCCCTGGGGCTCACCCCCCAGGGAGTCAGGGCGCCCCTCCCAGGGCTTGAAGGCCGCCTGCCACAGGCTCTTACTGCCTTAGGGACCGTGTTCCCAAGATGCTTCTAGGACGCAGGACACAGTCCACAGCCTTGCAGCCTGGCTGGGAACGCTAGTCTTCCCCACAGCCCTTCTGCTGCCCCCCCCCACCGTCTCCCCCCAGCCTTTCCCCACCAGCTCTAACTTTCCCCTGAGAACAGAAGGCACCTGGTGAGGACCCCACCCCCTCCTCCTCCCCTCGCCTGTGGTCTGCAGCTCCTGCCTGCCCTGCCCCCACTGCCCCCTCTCCCATCAAAACAGGAGCTGGGTTACAGTGGGCTAAGACCAGGATGGTGGCAGCCCCCTGCCCAGTTGTTGGGAGGTGCAGGAAGGGGGGGTCATTGCATGGACTCACCCGAGGTCACCAGCCTGGGAGGACAGGGGCCTCGGCTGGGCCCGTCTGCCTGCGGTGAGCCAGGCCTCACCTGGGACAAGCCAGGCCCAGCAGAGCTGCCTGGCCCCACCTTGGCGGTACACTGGTCTGGACTCGCCAGGTAAACACCAGGGTACAAGGTTCCCACCTCAGCAATCCAGGATGCGCTCAGCTTACTTTCTTTCAGGTTATCATCCAAAATGCCCCAAATTAAAAACGATCCCAGGCAATTTAGAAAGAAACGCGCTTACTGTCACCTGAGGGTGCTCCTGAGCTGAGCGCTCTAGGCCTGGTTTTGGCAGGATGGGTGAGCACGGGGGTGGGAAAGGGCAGGGCTGGGGTCAGGGGACGGCTGAAGCCAGGATGAGGGGTGGACAGCCGTGGGGTCGGGGTGGGGTGGGAAAGGGCAGGGTAGGGTCAGAGGGTGTCTGGTAGGGCGTGTGGGGCACGGGCAGAGGTGCACCCAGGGCGCCCGGCCCGCAGCATGGGTTAGCATCCCTGGGAGGCCCTCCAAGAGCCCCTTTGGGACTTCTGTGCCTTGGGGTCAACAGACCCCTTCCACATTTGTCCCCTTTTCGGCTGGGAGCAAGACCCTTCTGTCTGTGGCCTCCCTCCCCAACAGCCCCAGCCTGCGTGGCACTGGCCCCTGCCTCATTCTCCAGGTGTACCTGGGGACGGTCACCTGGGCAGGACCAGCACGAAGGCCCTTTTCTGTTTCACCAGAGGCCCGTGCCTCCTGCTTCGGCCCCGGGGGCCCTCAGAGCCCGCGCTCCGAGTCACTGCGAGACGCTCAGCATATGTCCCGGGGGAAAACCCCCTCTCCTGCCTGATTTCCGGGGTGTGGAGGGCAGCAGGCGGGGCTGGCCTCCCAGCTTCCTCACGCCCCTGACCCTGTGCAATTAGGTCTGCTTTTTAAATGTGAGGGGAGTACAAAGCTGGATTAACAAGGGCTCTCGCACCACCCAGTCTGGCCCCACCCGACGGAGCACCCCGAGTGGGGGGAGGGGCAGCGCCCTAGGGAAACGTAATCTGCAAACAGAAAAAACAACGTGAGGCTGAGTTCTTAGCCTGTGGAGTGGAGAGAGGGTCAACACTAAACAAAAAACCCCAGACGAAATACACTTCGCAACTGGAGGAGGAAAAGCAGCTTTTTGCTAGTGCCCAGCACGGGTCTAATTAGAGACCTCAACTGGGATTTTGCAAATGAATTATTTACAATTCTTCAGAGGGAAATGATTATAATAATAACCTTCACAATTCTGAAATTAAGCTTATTATGCTCTTTTCCTCTGCTCCAGAAATTCTCTGAGGTCTGTCATCAAGCAAAACGCAAGAAGCAGTGAGGCGAGCCTACTCCCCCGGGGGCAGCCCCGGAGGGCCAGCCCTGGGCCCTCCCCGGGCCTCCCCGGGCCTCACTGGGCCCTCAGGGTCCCCGGTGGCACGGGCATTTCAACCGGGGAGCTGTTTGAGGTCCTCTGCCTCCTCCTGTCCTTTGTGGGCCCCCCTCTGTGATTTAAGGACGCTCTGCTCACTCCTAAGGGCCAGGAAGTCCTAGAGGCTCCAAGGAGGAATCAGAGCATGGGCTCTTATCAGAGGCAGATCCTAGAACTGCCAGATTTAAAAGGAACCAAAAACCGAAGGGCGATTTGCTGCCACCTTGATTGGAAATTCAGGGTCTGTGTGTTCGGGAGGCTCCACAGGAGCTGGATGCTGCTGGCCGGTCCCCACTGGAGACCCCCATGGGTGCAGAGCCTACTGGACTTAGGAAGATCCCTCGCCTGGGTGTCAGGATGGTCAGATGTCACTTGTTGACTCTAGCACATTCCCTGCCAGCTTGCTGCTTCTCCACAAGGAGCTGTCAGTCCAGAGATGCATGAGTGCTAGCTTCTCATACAAAGCCACAGGCTTTGCCCGAGGAGGGGGTGGGCTTTTGCTGCATGGACTGCATTACACGTTTCCATCTCTTGAGGATTCTGGGGGGAGGTGTTCTCAAACTTCCTTCTTCACCCTGGGAGTGGGGGAGGGGATAGAAAAAAGGCAGTGAAATCAGCAAAGATCTATATGTCCTAGAAAAAAGTCCACGTGGCTTCCTTTATAACTGTGAGTAGGGAAAGGCTTTCTAGCCATCACTAAAAATCCAGAAGCGATTAAAGAAAAGTTGAAAAGATAAATGGCAAACTGATGGAAAATGTTTGCAACATTTATCACGGATAATGGACTAACATCCTTGATATATAAAGAGCTCGTAAAAAATCCAAGGGAAAAACGATCCACAAATCTGGTGGAACAATGGGTAAAGACATGAATAAATGATTCATAATAAAATAAATGGCCCCTGAATCATATGGAAAGATGTTTAGCTTCACTCAAAATAATTAGAACGATCATTAAAATGAGACTAGTTACCATTTCTCATCTGTCAGATTGGCAAAGAAGAAAAGTGAAGCGCTTAATAATACACACTATTGGTGAGACTGTGGGGAAGCATTCATCTGCACATTGTTGATGGGAATGCAAAATACGCGTCTTTCTTTTTTTTAAGATTCATTTATTTATCTTAGAGAGAGAGTGAGAGCGAGCATGAGTGGGGGGAGGGGCAGAGGGAGAGAGAAAATCTCAAGCAGACTCCCTGCTGAGCATGGAGCCCGATGTGGGGCTCTATCCCAGGACCCTGAGATCATGACCTGAGCTGAAACCAAGAGTTGGACGCTTAGCCGACTGAGCCATCCAGGTGCCCCCAAACACACATCTTTCTAGAGGGGAATGTGGCAATATCTAACAAAACTATGTATCTATTTGTCCTTTGACCCAGCAATCCCTATCCCAGGAATTTACTGGGAAGATAGTACAACTATACACATATTCATTTATACAAAGTTATTTAATATTGCAGGGTGGGTGGTGCTTCTTTTTGTAATCACGAAATATTGGAAACAACCTACATGCCCACACATGGGAAATGTTTTGAATAAACACCTGTACAGTGGAGTAGCAAGCAGCTATAGAAAGAGTGAGGAAGGTCATTATGGACTCATGTGGAGTAAATGTCGACACATGTTAAGTGATAAACCCGAAGTATGAATAAGTATATGTAGAATGCTAACTTTTGTATAAGAAATGAAAGGAAAGAAGAAAAAAGATGTATATTTATTTTGCCAAAAAACCCCAAGATAAACAAGAAACTAATGAAATCGATTTCCTAAGGGGGGTTGGAGGTGGAGGTGGGAATGGCGTTGGGGGGGGGGACCAGGAGGGGTTGATACTTCTCTGAGTATACTACATCCCTTTTGCTTAGCTTTTGACTTTTGAAATCAAATTAATATGTTTTTACATATTCAAAACATTAAATTAAGTCGAAAAAGAAGGAAGGAAAAAACCTAAAGTTGTATATAAACAGAAACAAATGAATCCATCTGAGCATCAAGTGGCTAACATAACTGTGGCAAATTGTATTTTCCAAAGATGACTGTTAACTTATCCCACAAACTCTGCTGCAATGGACCTTGACATGCCTCCTGTCAAGAGGTGACATCTATATGTCCACCCTCTTGAATCAGGAAGGTTCCTTTGATGGCAGAAGTGATAGTGGACCAGGGCTGGGAGTATGCCTCCACTTCATCTCTCAGAGCCCAGAGCCTCCATGTAAGAAGCCCAGGTTCTTCTGCCAGAGACAGAGGCCAATAGAGGGATCCATGCATCCAGCAACATCACTGGCGCCATTTTGGACAGACAGTCCTGTTGAGTCTTTGGATAACTTCAGCCTCATCTGCATCCGTAGGAGACATCTTGAGCAAGAATCACTCAGCCGAGCACCATCAGCCCACAGCACTGTCTGGGATAATAATAAAAGTTTTTAAGCCTCAAGTTTTGGGTGGTCTGTTACACAGCAACAGATATTCAGAACAATAACCACAAAGAAGAAAAAGAACTTATTTCAGTAACTTTGGAGGATAACCTCATTCTAAAGAGAAAAAAGATATTTTTGCTGGGTATAAATCTTGAACATTAGTCCATCTATTGTGAAACTATTTTGTGTGTGTTCTATGATTGTGTACATGAGTAATTACACTGATATTTTGGGGAAAAGGAGAAACAAATGTGGAGTAGCAGAAGGCAAGAGGGAGGGGTGCCTGGGTGGCTCAGTCGTTAAGCGTCTGCCTTCGGCTCAGGTCATGATCCCAGGGTCCTGGGATCGAGCCCCGCATCAGGCTCCCTGCTCCTTGGGAAGCCTGCTTCTCCCTCTCCCACTCCCCCTGCTTGTGTTCCCTCTCTGGCTGTCTTTCTCTCTGTCAAATAAAAAAAAAAAAAAAAAAAAATCTTTAAAAAAAAAAAAAGAAGGCAAGAGGGAAGTTGGTGGTGCTGGACCAACATGAGAGGTGTGTGGTTGTGTGTGTTCCTATTTATGGGATATCTTCTCTGTCCACGGAAAGGACCGGGGGACAATGACGCTCATCAGCAATGACCACCAGTGGCCACACATGGTCCCTAAATACCACCCATTTCCCATGAAAAGAAACCAGGGTTCCCGGGGAAAACGGTCGATTCCAGGACTGAAACAAGAAAGATGAGCCTAAAATGTCCTATTCCACCAGAAAGTTAGAAAGTGCTCAAAATAAGAAGAAAGCATATTGGAAGGGAGGGGCTGCCTCTGGTCAAAGCTGAGACAATTTGAGCATGAAAATAAATCATGACAAGGGACTAGAGTGCATCACACTTTTTCAAGAGAGCGAGGAGAAAGAGACCCTGTTTCGTGCTGGTGTTGGTAAGCAAACAGGAGAAGGGAAGTTTCTTCTTTACCAACTAATAAATGTGGAAGGAATGACGAGAGTTAGGAAATCGGAATTTTGCAACCAACATCATAATGAACGATTCCTGCAGGAATCACCAACGATTCTAAACCAACGAGTCCAACTGTATTAGGAAACAGTTTATTTCCATAGTTTCAATGTACCCCCCACAGACTATTTCTTAACTACCAAGGGGAAGAGCATTTTTATGGTGGAAAAATCTGGCAACACCTCCTAGCCAAGCGGTCAAAACACATCACCAGCCACGGGGCAAAGGGGCTTTATGTGCCTTGTGAATTGATGCACTGAGGACACATCACTTGCGCCATTATCTTTGCCCCAGTGCAAAACATACATCGGATTGTAAAGGAACCACCCTACAAACTCAAGTGGAATGACATTCTACAAAACAACTGGCCTGTACTCTTCAAAATGTCCTTGTCAAAAGAGACGAAGGACACACCCATGCCTCAGCAGCATGATTCACAACAGCCCAATGGCGGGCACAACACAAGTGGTCCCACCCAGCTCTCTGTAGCCGCTGGGAGGCGTATGGGTGACCCTGCGAATCTCCGCTCCTTCCATTGCTCGGGTGCACCCTGTGTGTCTGTTTAGAGCTTCACGTCCCTGAACTCAACGAGTCCCACAGCCCCCAGGGAGAAGCATGAGCAGTGAGGCTGGACCTCTGAAGAGGGGTCTGCCCAGGGTTGAGACAGCAGCCCGGTTAGTGGTGGAGCTCACTCTGGAGCCAGCCTCTGAAATGCCAGACACCTGCTGCCCCACCCCCCATTCCACCAGGCCACAGATACGCAAATGGCTCCTGAACAGAGACCTGGGGTCACTCCCCGAGAGCCTGGGGAGAGGAGTCCAGCAGGGCCCCGGGCTGCCCAAGACTGGGCTTCCTGCCTGGCCGACCAATGCCAACGTCTCCAAAGATCACCAGGCGGTCTGAATGTCCATGAGGGCTGCTCCTGGCTGTCTGTGTGTTCACACATGGGAGAGGCAGGTGGCCCAGGTTCCGAAGGAAGCAGGGCATGCTCCCAGTTTTCTTTTCCTGGAAACACTGCACTTCTGGGAAAGCTGTTCCTTGTCCTAAGCCTGCTTATCCCCTTTCTGCAAGCCCTGTTCCCCTCAGGGTCAGAGAGCTGTCCCCCCTGCCCTCCCCGCACCGGCTGTCACCTGGGGAGGCTCTTCACTGGCTGAGCGCTGTCATAGGCACCATCTGAATACGTTGGCAGGCAGGTTCCTCGCTGGCCCTGGTGCTCGGCTACAGCATGTTTTAATCAACAGGTCGGGGACAGCTTCCTCCTGGGGCGCTGGTCTTCTGCTTCCAGCAGGCCACCTTGTAAAAACGGTACCAGCCTCTTGGCAGGCTCGCCAGGGCCCAGGGGCACGCGGCTCCATGACATTTAATAGTAAGACTTTCTGAACTCACAAAACATCCTCCGAGGCCCACACTCCAAACTAGCTGTTGTGGTCGGCATGTGCAGCAGAGAGATTTCATAACATTTTTATTGTTTTGGAAAGGGCCTACTTGACCTTTTTATGACCTGAAATCCACAGTCAGAAAGCTCAAACGTTCTTTAAAATATTACCTTTTCTCCTCCAACCTTGAAACCTTGGCCTGCCTCTCTGCCAGGGACCCATGGCTAGGCCTGGTACGCGGTGAGGACCACGGTGACGGTCGCAGCCGTCCCTCGGTCGTGGAAAGGACGGGGTGGGAGAAGGTGCTTTCCTCGTCCACACTCAGAGCCTCTTCCATTCTCCAGTAACACCGAAAAGATTAAAACTTTTAATCCCACCCTGGACCCAAAACTGTTGCTCTTGGCTGCAGAATAGCAAAGTAAGAGTAATTAATGGAGGGCCGGAGACTTAGGAAAACAACAGCCAGTTTAACAAGGCGGGGAGGGCCCTTTACGAGGGCCGCGCCGGCCCCCCCCCCCCCCAGCCCTGCAGCGTGGCCCGTGACCGCAGCGACTCCCCGTGCATTGCGACCAAAGGCTTCAGATGTTTCATAAACTTTGAGTAACTAAACGGCAAAGCCTCCCGTGAAGGCAGGACCCCAGGAAGGAAGGTCAACTGAGTAAAGGTCAAGGGAGGAGGTCAGAAGCGCCAGGCCCAGGCTGTGTGCAGGACGCCCAGCGGGGCCAGAGTCTTCAAGTTCACCAGGTCTGGACCCAGCCACCCGCTCCGGAGACCAGATCCAGCGGTGCTAGGGGCTGGTGGCGTGTCCCCTCAAAGGATCCCACCTCATTGTGCGTCTACATTTTCCCCACCAAAGAAGGCAAAGCCCAACCCTAAAACCCCCTCTGGGGCCCAGCCACACTTGGTAATGGTTTGGATTTATGTTTTTTAGGTAGGTACCTTTAAATATTGGATTATCTAAGCGCCACGTGTCTTTTAAGGGTAGTCGTGGCTCAAACGTGGGGGCAAGAAGAATCTCTCCCCGCGGCGGGGGAAGGCCTAAGAAGAAAGAAACGAAATGGCCTTTGGCAGTCCTGAGCGTGGACACAGGTGGGCCTGGCAGGCTCCGAGCGCACGCGGCTTCCTGATGGAGAAGTCAGCTCCGCAGGACACGCGTCTCCGTGACGCATGGCTGTACTGAGCTCTCCAAGCAGGCAGGAGGGCGCCCTCGCTGTGGAAGAAAACGAAGTCGGACAGCTTAAATCTTGATCAAGGTCACGGCTAAAAGCTGGAGGAGCCGAGAATAAAAACCAAGCTCTCCCGCTCCAAGCCCTGGGCTCTTCTGCTGCGGGGCTCAGACTTCCAGAAGTCCCCACCATCTGAAACACGACCGTGGACTGGAGAGAAACTTGTCCTGTCCCCTGAGCGGCCGTAGGAGTACCTGCCTGCAATGCAGCTCCACCCTGAGATCCCGGGGTCGCATTACCTGTCACATCAGGGTGGTGGATGTCACGGGCTTGCTGTTCCCGTCCCGTCTCCAGGAACAAAGATGTGCTCAGATTTGTGAGTTAACAAGGATTAATGCTGGAGGCGGCTCAGAGCAGCCTCCCAGCGGACTGGACACACCTGCTCCAGGGGACTCTCCTTCCAGGCCCTGGTCAGCACGGGTCGACTTCTCCCCTGGCCTTCGGTCTCGGCACGCGGCTTCTGTCTGTCTGTGTGCGGCTGCCCACCTTCCAGCTGCCGACTGTGTCCCCCATAGAAAGGACTCGATCGCCTCTTTGTCATCATCCACTCTGGAGTGTCCCTGCTGAGCAGAACTCTCGGGCCGGGCCAGGTCAGAGGTCATCAGGGAGTCTACCAGGGCCGGCCGTGGGTTGACTTGCTGTCCCTGTCCAGGTGGCTATGGCCAGCGTGATTCGGTCACAAGGTCAATACTCTTGGAAGGAAGCTTTGGACGAGGATGGGCACCCAGAGAGAAAGAAAGTGGGTACACCCCTGATGGTGACCTTCAGCAGTCAGCAGTAGGAACAGCAGGAGGGGACAAGCCTCCAGAAAGTGCTGAGCCCGCACTGAGCATTTGTGCAAGAAGTGCTCGTTTCTCGACGGCCCGCAAGCTTTGAATGTTCAGCCTCCTCGGTGGCCCGCCCTTCTGTTGCTGTTCACAGTGACGGGCTTCCCCCACCCAAGGTGACATTATACAACGCCCTGCTGGCCTGGGGGCTCCGCCGTGGATTTTCTCCGGCCCGTGAGATGTAGGCAAAGCGATGCGGGACCTCGGGGCCAGCGCTTGTGTGGTTGCTGATTACGAATGCCGGGAAAGCGAGCGGCATCCAGCTCTTCCCGCGGGACCGCCTCTGCGGGCTCCACCTGCCGCCATCCCCCAGCCCCTCGCGGCTCCCGCGGCTGCCAAGGCTTCCTTGCTGGCCTCCGTCCTCGGTGAGCTCCTTACACCCACCTTCCAATTCACCTACTGTCTCTTGGCTTCTTTCCTTTTTCAGTGACTGTTTTTTCATTTCCAGATTTTGACTTAGATGCTTCCATGTCTCTCAGTTCTGATGTTTCTCCTACCCAATTTCTGCTTATAGCTTCGTGTGTGATCTTTTTACACTATTACTTGCCTTTTCTGTTTGAGATGCTAAAATCTTAACCAAACTTCCCTGTAGTGTTTTCATTTAACAGGGAATGGCTTTGTGGGTCTTATTTTATTTAGCCATACCCTGTTTTTGTGGTGTTAGTTACCCCAACAGATTTGTGTGTTTAGATTTCTAGATATGTCCTGGGTAGAAGGTGGTTTTCTCTCTCTCTTTCTTCTCTCCCCCTCCTTCTCTCTCTCCACATTTCCTCCTTCTCTCCCTGTCCACATTGCCCCCCCAGCCCTGTCTGCCCCTGCGGACCCCCTCCTCCAGCTGGGTTTCTGAGTTCTGGTCCCACAGAGCACCCAGCAAGTTCCAGGTGCAGTTGCTGAGCAGGTGGTGCTTAACCGGCTCCTAGATGGGGCGCTGCTCCCCACACCTCCCCGGGTCCTCAACTCTCTTGAAGCTGAAGCTTCAGGAAGCACCCAGCTGGAACTTTCTTTCCACTCCCCTTCTGGGTGGGGGGTCCCGTCAGCGCTCTCAGCCACTGTTCCTGCCCCGTTGATTCGGGGCCCGGAGCCCAGCTTACACCCCACTCAGTGCTCTGTGTCTGTGTCTGTCTCCGAGATGTTTGTGTTGTTTTGACTATGACTTCTTACAGTCCGTTTTATCTATTGTTTGCTATGCACTTGGACCAGAGAAGAGGCCTCAAAGCATGAACCTACAGTGAATGCCTTGTTGTCCAGAAGTCCAGAGGGTTCTTTTCTTTATTTCCTTAAATCAGTTTAAATCCAACTTTGAGCCCCACCCTGGGGGGCTGGTGGAAGCACTGCAGAATCAAGCAGCTTCCGAGGTTCCCAGAAGAGAATAAGGGCCTCGAGCTGTCACCCCCGCAGTGGCCGCTCCCTGCATCCTTCCTCCACCCTCGGGTTCACTGCTATTCCTGCGCCGTTCTTGGTGTTCAGGAATCTTCGCCAAAGACAAGGACTGCGGTGCCTGGGTCGGTGTCCAGGGAGCACAGCATGGTCACCGTCTGAGCTCCCTCCCTCCTGGACTCTGCTGCGGGGCTCTGCTCAGATCCTGGGCCCTCTGAGACCACCAGTCTCCTCTTCACAATCCCAGGGAATCACTCTTTCTTCTTTCCTCCTCAGTCCCTGGCTTTAGGGTTTTATGAAATGGGTTTAGGTTTTTATGAAAGACAGAAAGAGCCTTTGGTTACAAGCTGCTTTGGCTTTCTGCCTGGAAAATAAAAAGATCCCTGAGGCAAAAAAAAAATTACAAAGAGCCGGGTGATCCACTTGAAATTGGATGGAGGAGAGAAATTCAGAAAGCACAAAAAAGATTAATATTCTACCCCAAATTATCCCATCACACAACCTATGAGAGCCGGTCAATGAATGAATGAGTTGCCATTCTGAGAAGTGACAATTCTTGGGGGGAGATCTGACAGTCACCACTCACAATTCCAGAAGCTGAGGAACACGGGGGCACTTCGTGCCGGGGGCCACAGTCTCCCCCCGAGTCGGACCTGAGGCATCACATCACAGCTCACAGCGATGACCGGGAGTTACCAACAACATCACAGAACGGTGACTGTTTTTTAAATTGTTTTCTGTTTGGTAAGTTGGGGGAGGATGTTTATGTGCTTTAGAATGCTTATCATCACAACAGGATATTTTTTATAAGTTTGTCCTTAAAGAAGTAAGCATCAGTGATCTGGAAAATTCGTGGAGACAGCAATGCTGGGTCAATGAGGTGTCGCCCCTTCTAGCATCATTGTACGGTTTCCTCACCAACTCATTGGCGACGCCCAGCAAGCCTGTCCCCTCCTGTACTTGACTGTGTTTATCCGCAAGGTACAAAGGTCTTGTGGGGTCAATCGTGTCCATCAGGAACACCGCAACATGACCTTAGTTGGGCTTTCAGAAGGGCCTTTGTAGATGTAATTAAGACTCGGATCTTGAGAAGAAATCCTTCCGGTTTAAGGTGGGCCCTCAGTCCAACAGCGAGCATCCTTAAAACAGAAGAGAAAGGGAGAAGACACAGAGATACGGGCAGGAGGCAGTGCGAAGGGACAGAGCTAAGGCCGTGTCTGCAGGCCACGATTGCCGAGGAGTGCCAGCAACCACCGCAGGCCACAGAGACAGGGAGTGGCTTCTCCGCACCCCTGAGCTTCCAGAAGGACTCCGCCTTGCCAACCCCACGATCTTGGACGTCCGGACTCCAGGCCTGTGGGGGCATCCATTCCGGCTGTTTTAAGTGGCCCATCTTGTGGTCACTTGTGATGTCACATGTAGAAAAGTCATGCAGGAGGTTAAAGGCTCCTCACAAATCTGCAGGCGGCAGCAGGAACGGGATCGTGGAAGTGGGAAAGGTGCTGGAGAGCAGAGCGCAAACACCACCACCCTTGTCATTCCCATTTTATCTTGGTTCTGAGCTGGCTTGGAGAAGAGGCTGCCCCTTTCGAAGCTACTGAGCAAACAGCTTTAGCCCAGGGCGCGCGCCGGAGGAAGGGCTGGGGGCTTCGAGGATACTCGCCAGGAAGAGGGGAGCCTGTCATCCGCGCTGAGTGACCTCCAGAGCCGAAGGCTTCTCACTTGGAAAAGAGATTCATCTTCCGTTCGCTAGTTCCAGAGGAAGCACCAGAAGAGGGCTCAGATTTCAGCCAGCGTAAGGTAGCTTCCTAGCGGGGAGAAGCTGCGGTCCTCATGGAGCCCCCGCAGGAAGGGGGGCCCTCGGCCCGAGAGCTTGGACCAGACCACAGTGAGGCCCTGGAATGTGAGTTTCCAAAAGCCCTTTATTCCTCAGGCGATGACCCTGTCAGTGCTAACCCCCTCTCATCGTCCTATGAAACCAGACATCTCCGAGGGTGGGGCCCAGGAATGTGCCTTTTTACCACGAGCAATTGTGTCACCCGGGTAGGGCCAGTGACTGGGTGTTCCCGGAGCTGGACGCACCCCGACCGAAGCCAGCGACGAGTGCAGGGGCAGACTCAGCAGAGGACCACCCCCAGGACCGTCCGCCCAGACTCCAGAGCGCCTCGCCTTCCCCGCCACAGGGTAGGGGCTCATCCCTCAGTAAAGGCCACCATTGGCCTGCCTTTTCCGGTGTCTGAATTTTGACCAAGATTCATAATAGGAGACAAGTTCTTATAACAAACACCCTGTTGTCCTCGTCCCAGTTTTCCTAAAACCGGCCTCCTCCAGGAAATCTTTCCGAGCTGCTCTTCCCTGTCTAGCTTGGCTATTTCCTTACTTTGCCGAATCTACCAGAATTTGTTAATGAGCTTGTGTGTTTGTGACCTGGTCTTTTCTCTCTCTCACCAGACTGCAAGCTCCCTGAGAGCGGCAATGACCTCTGACCTATTCATTCTGATACCCCCGCCGTTCCCACGGGGTCCTGACACATAGTAGGTGCTTATATCCATTAAGATGAAGTTTGGCTGCAAGTAACAGAGACCCCCAAACTAGTACGGGCTTAAGCGCGCATGGTTTGGTGTCTCACGTGAGCACTCCGGCAGTGGGCAATCCAGGCTGTTTGGGCGGCTCTGCTCCACACGGTCACCCGGGACCCAGGCTCCACTGTGGCCAGGCAGCCCTCGTGGGCTAAGGTGGCATCCAGGTTCAGCCGGTGGGTGTGTCCTGGGGACAGACGGCAGGACGGGAAAGAGCTGAGCTTTAGCAGCATGGCTCCATCCCTCGAGGACACATCTCAGAAGTAACTCCCTCATGCCACAGGCCAGGCCTAGTCCCGTGGCCCCACGTGCCGCTCCTCGGGGGCCGGAGTGTGGCTTCATTCTAGCCACGCACAGGGCTAGAGAGGATCCCATTTCTACCAAGTGTGGGGACAGCTGGCAGCCTCTGTGGTGGGCCTCGACAATTATTTCTTGAATAAAGAAGAGACTCCGAGCCTGTTCTGGACAGATAGGATTTCTTCGTCTGTCAGGAGGGTGTGGTGGCATTCATGGGGACTGTCTCTCTGCACGTGCGTGTCTGGCCCAGGGGATGGGAGACCCCCGAGAGCAGAGATGGCCGCTGTCTCCCCTCCAGTGTTTCCTCCTGGTGTCGTGCCTCTCTTTCTGTCCCCTGGCCCGCACACGGTCGGTTGTGGCTGGTGTCTGGTGGTGGCCGAGATGGCGGAGGGGTAGGGACGCTTCTCCACGGGCTGTGCTGAGGGCTGTCTTCTGCTTTGAATGGTTTCCAGATGGGCTTTCACTGTTCTATAAAGTCCAGGATAAATACGCTGGAGAAACAGGGCAGAGCTGCCAATACTCCAACCGAGAAAGTATCACGGCAACGGTGCTCCGTTAATCGCTGAATCAATAAACAGATGCTCTGGGTGGAAACAGCCCCATTCTGAATGCTTTCTTACATATAAGGGAAATGAAAGCCCTGGGCCCCAGAGAGACCCCCTTCTGGTTACAGAACCACCAACCTTCCTCAATCTGACCATGGTCTTCATCCAAACCACGGCCCTTCCTTCTGGGTTTGATGAGCCAAATCCTCTTTTCCACCTGACGTATCAATCTGCCCTGCAGAGGACCGGCTAGTCCGTTGTATTAGGGTGGGATGCGAACACACTGAAACTTCGATTGTCTACCTGAATAACGTGTAAATGCTCTTTACACTTTCAAGATGAAGCACGATTCTTCATGGCACCATCAAAGGCCACACTCTGCCTGACCCCGGCAAAGGCCAGCAGGAGCCCTGGCGGGATGCCCCTGTGTCCCAGCGGATCGCTGAGCGGAGCACGGACAAGACCTGGGTGGCTTTTGCTCGGAGAGGTCATCTGGGGACACCTGTCAGTGCTGTCACAACAGAGCTCGTTCCAGGCAGCAGTCGGAGTGGGTGGACCGAGACCCCACCAGGCCGAAGGGTGGCCACTGATACTGAAGGAAGGGACCTTACACTTTTGCCTCCACATCTCAGCGAGACCGGCGCGTTGGATGGGTGCTCAGCCTTGCTCCCCGTTGGTTCCAGGGCGTCTCCTAGAACTCACCCCTTGGCAGCAGACGAGCTCCAAGGGCTGCTAATCAACCTTTACCCCGGCCCTGCGGTGAGGACGAGGAAGACCCACCAGCCTGGGCCGCGGTCCTGGGCGGGGTGTTTCCCCACACGGGGTCAGCTTTGGAGTTGCGAAATGACGTCAAGACTTTTCCCTCGATGTCTCTGAGCGCACGAACCGTTTCCAAGACTTCATGGGCTTTTTACATTTCTCCCTCTCTGAACCCATTGTTGTCAGTGAAAAGAGTGCAGTCTCGGGGTTCAACCCCCGCTTCCCGCAGTGGGGGTTGGGCGGCTGCCTCGGCCCCCTCATCTGTCCCCAGGGCTAGCAATCCTGCCCCCCTCGCAGGGCAGCCGTGGGTGGGCAAAGCACGCGAGGCTCTAGGCAGGGTCCCTGGCCCCGGGCGTGGTGGGGCTTAGCCACAAGGATGAATGTCAGTTTTTATGGGAGTACTTTTTTATTAGTTTTTTAAAGCCAAAGATAGATTGAGCCTAGTTTCCCTCTATCACCGATTTTGCAAATCATGCCAGTTTTTAGTTTTGCCAGTTTTAATTTTGTTAGGCGTAAGAGATTCTTGTTCATTTTTACATAAGCAAATATAGCACTATTTTCCTTTAAAGAAAATCTTGGGGGGCTTTTTCTACCTCAATATCAGACAAATATTCACATGCATTTTCTTCCAGTTATTTTAGAGATGTGTACCATTTGTGAGACAGGCCAGTTTTTCTTTGCTCATGACTCTATTGAATACTATGTTGAGACGTGCTATGATTTGTTTCTGGACTTTCGTGGGCGTTCCAGAGAGACCTCCCACTAATTGTGCACTAGCCCCGCCTGGTTTTAACTATGATAGTTTCGTAATATATTTCAATATATAGATTTCAAATTTCTATTCCCTAATTATCTAAGCTTTTGAAAAAAAGTTATGGCTTCTCATTCCAGTGGGTGTTGGGGACTCATTCAGAGTATTTTATAAGGTTTTCTGTAAAAAAAAAAAAAAAAAAAAAGGAGTTCTATGAGACTTTATTGAAATTTAATTAAACATATAAATCAAAAGGCTTGGAGGCATTTTGCACCTTTATAATAGTTTTCACATCTAAGAACATGATCTGTTTCTCCACTTATTAAATTTTTATTTTATATCCTTCATAAAAATGCTGTGGTTTTTCTACTTCTAGGACCTTTATCTTTCCAGTGGGATGAATTCCTAAATTTAAAATAATTTTGTTACTGTTGCCAATATAATTTTTCACTGTATATTACAAAATATTTTCCCCAATATCAAAAAAGCAAATGTTTTTTACGTATTTAATACGTGGCATACTAAACTGTCTCATTGGTTATAGTAAATTTTAGACGACTTTTTTGGATTTTCTTTGGACAATGGAATCATCATCAGATAGTGATGCTTACTACTAATACTGCTTTATTTTTCTTGTCTTGTATTGGCCGAGCCTCCATGAGTGGGCATGGGTGTTCACGTCCTATTCCTGACTTCTATGGAAAACTTCTTGTAATTCTTACATACTAAATACGATATTGTTTGTTGGCATGATGTAGAGCTTCTCTACCCGATTAAGGAAGAACCCATCTATCCCTAGTTTTCTAAGAACGTCCATATCTATAATCGTATCCATTCAGAATGCTTTCAGCTGCAAGTAACAGAAGACACGACTAACACCTCCTTAGCTTATTTCTCAGATGAAGTTGTTTGGTGATCAACTCCATGAGATGTTCTAAAATCCCCAAATATCATCCACTCTGACAGCAAGATAATGGCATTGCTGGGAACAGGGGCTCTGGGTCGATGGTCCTGCACTGTTTTCAGAGTCCTGTGTTGTGGATACGAAGTTTGGTGCTATTCTGATGTTTTGCTTTTTTTAGGTAATATTGGAAATTTGTTGGATTATCTTTCCTTTTTACAGAGAAATTAGAGTTTGTAATTTTTTACTCAGCTTTATTTAAAGTTTGCATACAATACAGTGGACCCCTTTAAATTGTTCATTCCAGCGGGCTTTGACAAATCTATACAGCCCGTGTTTGTTGAAATTCCCACTGTAATCCCGATCCATCTCCCAGCCCTGAAAATGATGGGTCTGGTTTCTATCTCTATAGATTAGGCTTGCTGTTTCTAGAAATTTCACATAAACGGAGTAACAGTGTGTCTGAAGGGCTCATGATCTTCACTGCGATATGGCGCAGACTGTGTCTGTCCTCGTCAGTCGAACCTTGAGCTCTGAATGTGATCTCTAGACCTTCCTCGGCTCAGGGGAGTTTTCTTCTAGTGTTTAATTATTCCCTTTCCTCCATCTGTTACTTTTTCTGCTTGCATTATTCTCACACTAGATTCCGGGTCTATCTTCCAAGTCTCGTGCTTTCCTTGGCGCTCCCACCTCTTCACTTTCCTGCTTTGTCTGTGGAGACACTTGTGGTCTTTCCTCTCCCAGGGACGTGAACCTGGGTCTGCATCACCGTCCTTGCCCTAATCAGCCTGCTGGGTGTTTTCATGCTGAATCATGTTTGTAAGCGTCTGGAATTTCTTCCAGCGCTGGGATTTGGGTCTTCTTACCTGCCCTTATAAACCTTTAGTTCACATTCGTCTGACTCTTCCCCTGCTGTTTCACTTGCCACGTTTTTGTGTGGTTCACTCTGATGTTCTCCTCCAGCTAGGATCTCCCTGCCACACCCCATCCCGTGGGGGCAGTTCTTTCCTTTCCCTTTGTCAGAAATGCAGGGCTCAGGTCTGTTGCTAGAACAGCTTTCAATATCCAGCAGGTGGGAAAAGCACAGGATTCTCTCTCCTGTGGCCCTCGGCCCCTCCTGAGCCCCTGGAGGAAGTCTCCCTACCGTCCTCACGTCAAGGGGAAAGAAGACATTTCAGCCCCCCCCACCCCAGATGTAACTGCATGGGCTTTGTAGCCTCTACTTCGGGCCAGCTTCCTGCAGGTCCTCAGTTTACCCCCTGGGCTCTGACTCTGCTAGTGCTGACCCTCAGCTCACAGGGGTGAGTGTGTTCACCCAGCTGCCCAGGCCCCCGAAGTCACTGGACTCTGCAGAGGGGCTGGGAGGGGAGAGGGGCCTGGTCAGGCCTCGGTGCCCCGAACACCCTCCTAGTCTTCTTCTCCACCACTGGGATGACTTGACATAAAATTCAAGTGTTCTCTGTCTGTTGACCTTTTCTAGACGACTGTATGCGATCTGCAGATATTCTTTAGAAAACTAAACAACAGTCTGCCCTTCAAGGCAAAGTTGACATTTTAATAAAGGAAGAGAAGAGCTGCTTCCCCAACTTCTTTTCCTTCTCCTCCTCCTCCCCCCTCCTTCTCCCTCCACCACCTTCCTCCTCCCCCACTCTTCTCCACTGTTCACCCTCCTCCTCCTCCTTCTTCTAAGAAAATGATTCTATGGAGATTGTATTTTGAACACTGGTGTTTGTACATTTTTTCCCTGTTAGGTAATCTTGTGATTTAAAACAGTATTTGTCATCTATAAAAATTCTTTTAACTTAAGGACAGAATTTTCTAACCTTCCTTCTAACCCATTTGAAAATCTTCCAAATGACATGATCTAGTGAGCTTTAAGTCCATTGGTTAAAAATTTTAAAATACAACTCCTCCCAATTTGCAGGGGGAAATGATTAACATCAGGGAAGATGGACATTGACTAGGCAAACACTTTAACCAAAATCTTTGTATAATTAGTGGATGGGATTGAAAACTGAAGGCATGACTTGCTAAGTGCAGCCCATTAATGCATCCTTCCACTGGTACCTCCGTGGTTTTGTGAGTAATTAAGTGGAGTCAGAAATGGCTCTTGGCATCACTGTGTCACAGACCATTAGGTCAGGCGCAGTCCAGAGCACAACTCACACCGGAGATACCATTTTTGTGTGTGTGCGTTCCGAAAGCACGTTACACAACAGGGCAGTAGCATGTGCTCAGATAAAGAAGCAGAGGAGGAAATGCCCTTGCTGAGTGGCTTTGTCTTCTCGGCTCCGAATCTGCCCTTCTCGGCCGGCTTGGTGGTGCTGGAGCTGGACCCCATAGACGCCAGTGGGCACAGCATCAGGCTCTGTCAGTGGGGGGCACCAGAGCGACACTGGGGCGCAGGGCAGAGGAAGGAGCTTCTCCTCCTGGTTGCAGGGTGTCCTCCCCAGCAGGGCAGGGGACACCCTCCGAGAGTTTCAGGCACCGCCTGCTCCGGTGGCCCCCAGAGGGTGTCTTCCATGGCGTTTCAGCAGCACCACTGCGGGGTGGCCTCCTGGGAGCTCTGCAGGCGCCCTGGCGGCTCTCTGGGGAGCCGTGTGGGGCCCTGGGGAGCAGCTTCCCGGGGAATTTCCATGCCCCCCAGAAAGCGGGTTCTCCGCCGGTCCATACTCTTCGGAGTCTGCTCTGTCTCTCGGCGGTCTGTCCTGCTACCAGACGGTAAGTCCTTATGGTAAACCTTCCTTTGTCAAATCCCTCTGCGTTGCTGTCTCCTGACCTGGGTGAGGGCTGACGCAGGGAGGTGAGGGCCGGGGGGGCTGCCTGGGGGACGTGCGCTGGCTCGGTGGGTGCCGGCTGCCTTTCTTACTGGTGTCCCTTTAAGCCGGCCTTCACTGCTTTAGCTCCAGGCCAGGAAAATGCCCCTGGCTTGTTTCTGACCATCCCTCCAGCCCTGCCCTTCCCATCCCCGGAGCCTTAGCAGGGAGAAGGTGGGCTTGGGAGGGTGGTGCGAGGGACAGGGCCACGGAGAGACTGCGTGTGGCTGGCCCAGGTGCTCTGGCCTGCAGGTGTCCTCAGAGGGACCTGGGGGGGCGTGTAGCAGATGTGGCCAGGCTGGACGTGGGAAGAGCGGATGGGTGTGGGTGGATGGGCTCGTGGGCAGAGGTCTGCATACCTGCGCCAGGACAGCCAGAATCCAGGGCCGAAGGGACAGGCTGCTCACCCACCCCAGGCCCCCCATCCCCAGATGCCGGGTGTCCGACCCCTGAGCACAGCATCCTCCAGGGCCTGGGAGCCGCCAGGATGGGGAGGCCACGCAGTGAGCCACAGACCTCTGCAAGCCCCACGCTGGGGTCACCTGTAACCCCTGAAGGCCTCGTGCCTGGGCTGTCCAGGGCCTCCCTCCCTCCCACCTGAGGACAGAGCAGGAAAGTAGAGGCCAGGTACCACTGGTCAACTAACCAGGGTGGGGTGGGTGCTGCTGGGTGCTGCGGGTGCTGCTGGGTGCTGCTGGGTGCTGCAGGTATTGGTGGGTACTGCTGGGTGCTGGTGGGTGCTGGTGGGTGCTGCAGGTGCT
>NW_022589704.1:2566410-2653611 GCF_004348235.1 Phoca vitulina | reverse complement strand
GCTGCTGGGTGCTGCTGGGTGCTGCTGGGTGTTGCCGGGTACTCCCAGGTGCTGCCAGAGTCAGGGGATGTAAAAGGCGGCGCACCTGCCAGGCGTCAAGCGTGGTCCAACAGAAGCAGCTCCCGTCGTGCTGTCTGGGACCGAGCCCTCTGCAGGCATCTTAGCCCCTGGCCTGCCACCTCCCCAAGTGGGGCATCTGGGCGACCACGACATGCACCGTAGACGACTGTGCTCCACACCAGCCCCACGGAGCTCTGTTCTGGGAGATGCTGGGGGTACTGCCCTAAGCAGGGAGGGCGGTAGGAGGGCCGGTTCAGGGGACCCCTCCTGCTTTGTCCCTGGGAGGCTCCCCGGACAGAGAGATAGAGACAGAGATGGACAGAGAGACAGAGAGACAGAGATCGACAGAGAGACAGAGACAGACAGAGAGAGACAGAGAGACAGAGACAGAGAGACAGAGAGACAGAGACACAGTGCTGTGAGCACGGGTGGGATGCAGGTCTGGAGACCTGACACCCAGGGAGGTTCCGTGATGCTCTGAGCGTCCGTGTCCCTCTGTAGTGTCCCGGCCTTCACTCCCCGATGCACACGGACCACCAACACCCCTGCGGTCTCACCTACCCAGGGAGCATCTCTCCGTTTCTCTTCCCTCCATGGGGAGATCTGGCACCTTCCTCTGGTGAAGTTCAACAGTCTGGCCATTTTCAGGGACCAGAATCAGGTCGGACCTGCTCCCCAGGCCCCATCCGGCCCCTCCTGCCGCCCAGAGCCCATCTGGAGGCCGGGGATCGGGACGCCTCCACCCAGAGCAGTGATGTGCCGCCCGCCACGATGCGCCACAGAGGAAGTCTGCGGAGGCTGGAGAGAGGAGGCCCAGGTGGGCCCTGAGGACGAGGTGGTCTTGGCTGAGGCTGGGCTGTGGCCTTTGCTGGTGGCCATTCCGGCAGAGGGAGACAGGGGGTCCCATGGTTGCGGGGTCTGCAGGCTGGAGCGGGGCCCAAGCTGGGGAGGAGCAGGAGGCTGGTGCCGTGGTGATGGTCACCAGGACTCAGGACCCGCTGAGCTTCTGACAAGCAGGGGGCCCGAGGCAGAGCTTCCACGGGACACAAATCGGAATCCTGCGTGGGGCGTGTGGGGCCGAGCCCAGCAGGTGGCGGGCACTCACGGAGCCCCCAGGGCCTCGTCATGGACCCCTCATTGCACAGCCTGGGCTTGCCATCACGGGTGAAGCTCAGTTGAGGAAAGGAAGTTTCTGGAAGAGAGGGTGGCCCATGGGAGCCATTCCCGGGGAAGGCCATCCTGGGCCGGGCCAAGGCAGAGGTTCTTGGTGGGGTCCATCCGGCCACCCTGCAGCTCACAGTGACCTGGTGGCTCAGCTGCAGGCTTGGCTCTGAAGCGACCCCCTAGTCTCACTTCCTCCGGGGAGCGGCTCAGCCCAGCCAACACAGGTTAATCTGGAACCGTTTTCATCTGCTCAGGAAAGTATTTCCACCATTGGGATTTGGATGACTCAGAAGACAGGCAGAGGTTCCCTGCACAAAGGGGGCTGTGCGTTAAGCACTTGACTTATAGGGGCAAATCCAAACATACATAACTTTTCTGCTAAAATTGGGGATGGAGGAGGATTATATTTGACCTCAAAGTTCCTGCCATTTATTCCTAAAGAACAGACGTTTATTTGGCTTTTGTAAAGTCTCTTTTTTTAAAAAATGAGAAACACTTATGCTTTACTGAAAAATTCCCCCCAAAATGGGAAACTGGAAAAACTTATGTTCTCAGCCCTAAAGGAATGATACAAACTATGGGGTATCTGTGCGAAGAAACATGCAGCCCTTAAAAACCATCAACGTGTTTCTAGAACCAGAGACAGCATCGTGACGTCACGTTAAACACACTTGCAATGCAGCCCAGCCCAGAAGCTTTCACCCCACGATCCTCGGACCCCGTGCAGGTCCAGGGACCACCCCAGGGATGACCATAGCCACGGCAGCAGGACACGGGGCCCTGGCTGCCAGCCCCCTTGCCCTCAGCGGCTTGTGCATATTGATCTTCTGATCGGCCTCCTGTTTCAGGAATGGTTCTACCGTGGAGGGAACACGATTGTCGGGACCAGCCAGGGAGACGGGAAGAGCGCTGGACCCGGAGTCCGGGGGCCGAGCTCCAGTCTGGGACTATGGGCCGGTCCCTGCCCCTGTGAAGCCTCAGCTTCTTCCTGGTGCTGTGTTCCAGAGTCACGTCCCAACCACAGACCGGGGGAGCGGGGGGAGAGCGTGGGGAAGCCCTCATGTTGATAACAATTTAAGGAACGTGGGGTGGGGGCACCTTGAAGGGGAGACAGGATGGGCGTCCTCAAACAGGAGCGGCCAGCCCGTGGAAGCCAACGTCGCTCTGTGTGCGACCGCAGAGTGGACACGGGGGTCCGACAAAGACAGGGGGCCCTCTCTGTCCCCTCTGCCTCCCGGGCTGTGTTCCCACGATGACCACAGGAGCAGCGGCTGGGGTTGCGGACGGAGGGGCGGCCTGTGTGAGATCCGTGCCCAGCGCCTGCCACGTGAGCAGTGGACACGGGTGCTGTTCTGTCACTTCTTCGGAGGAAGGTAGACCACGGCCGCAGCGCACAGTGGCAGAGGTGGGGTGCTGACCTCCCTGCACCTCCATTTACGGCTCCGCTGGGTCCCTCCTCCCTGGCGGGTAGTGACGGCACTCTCGCAAGGGGACAGGGATTTTAAAAACTCCCATGATGTTCTTTCACACCCACCTCCTTCCCATGGACTCCTCCTTCCTTCCTCACAGTGATGGAGTCCAGGCTGGCGGCGGACGCCCCGCAGCCCCCCACGGCCACGCCAAGGGCCCCGCGCATGCCCTGGCTCGATTCCCTGCAGTGGTCCCCCCTGCCCTCCCTCGCTTCCCCCCCATCCTCTCTCCCCGAGGAGGGGATTTGGCCTTCGTCTTGATTGTTGCTTTTCTGCAAGGATGTCAGAAATCTGGCCAGAGGTCCCAGCAGCCTCCCTCGTCCCCTGCCCCTGCCCACGCCAGCATTCCATCACCTTGGGAACATCCAGCTTCCTGCACAAGGCTGGACGCGGGCAAGCTGTCTGTCCAGGCTCCCGTGTCTTCGAGACCCAACGCCCAGGCAAAGGAAGGCCCCAGCTCACGGTATCTGCCTGAACCTGGGGCTTGGCCACGGGAGGCATCTCTGCCCCCAACCACCTCGTCCGATTATCCAGTCATGCATGATTCTGAGCTCGTGCGAGAGCCGGGCCGCCCTGTGTCTCAGGGTGCTGGGTCTGCGGGCCGGGGGCTCCTCAGCTGGTCTGCGGCCTGCACGTCTGACGCTCACCAGCGTGGATCCCAGAAACCCGTCAGGGCATCACAAAGTCTCCCCAGGGAAGGTCTTTTTTACTGAAGCTATCTCTGCAGGGGGGACTGCACCGGGTGTGGGGTGGCGGCCCTGCAGGATGCGCCATGTGGGTTGGTGCCCGAGTGTTCCAGAAGGGGCCGGTGGGCCCCCAGGCCTGGACGGCTCCTGCCTGCCCATCAGGGGTGACCGGGCTGCCCTCACACACGCCCACGGAGCCCACACCCACAGAGCTGGTGCTTTTGGGACCTGCTCACCGTGATGCCGCCAAGATCCCTGCGGGGAGGCCTGAGCGTCCACGGAGGGGGATCAAATCACCACAGCAGGAAGGGCCAGAGACCAGACTCCCACCAGGCCCAGTCTGCCTGCAGGCCACGCGGGAGGGGGTTGGGAGCCCCTCAGGTGGCGTCTGCAAGCGTCCATCAGGCTTGTTCTGCGTCCTGCCTGTCCTAAGGGCACCCCCAGTCCACACTGAGGAGAAACAAAGGCCCAAAGAAACCACTGACCCAGGAAGGCCTCGGCTTCTCGGCCTCAGCCAGGATTTCTGGTCCTAGGTGGGGTGGCGGCAGGGGGAAGAAGGTGAGCCAATGCGGGGGGGCGGGGGGGAGAGATGGAGAGGACAGGGTAGGGGGGTACACTCATAAAACCGTCTGTCCCTGGCCACAGGTTATCCTCCATGGGGACCCCACACAAACCCTCCAAATGCCCTGGATGGGGTGAGAAATTTGGGGGACCCCTCCTGTGGATAGGGGATGAAGAGAAAGCTTGTCCCTGCTCAGGGGAGCTGAGAAGCCCTTTGGGGGGCCCCACTCTCCCAGCTCCAGGGGCTCCGGGGCAAACATGCTTCTCCTGCAGAGGACACATGCATGGACGGTCACATACATGCACACGCACACACACACTGCTGCACGCGCTGCCACATGTGCACACGCATGCACACAGAGATGCACACATACATGCATGTCGCATGTGCATATGCATACGCACGGGTGCACAATCACGTACGCACACATGTGCGCACACAGCCACGTACGCACGTGTGTGCGCACACAACTACGTATGCACGTGTGTGCACACAACCATGTACACACGCGTGTGCACACACCACGTACACATGCATGTGTGCACACAACCACGTATGTATACACGTGTGCACACAACCACGTATGTATGCGTGTGCACACACAATCACGTATGTATACACGTGTGCACACACAACCATGTATGCATACATGTGCGCACACAACCACGTACACATGCATGTGTGCACACAACCACGTATGCACGCGTGTGTGCACACAACCACGTACGTATACACGTGTGCACACACAACCACGTATACATGCATGTGCGCACACAACCACGTATGCACATGTGTGTGCACACAACCACGTAGGTATACACGTGTGCGCACACAACCACGTATGCACACATGTGTGCACACAACCACGTATGTATACACGTGTGCGCACACAACCACGTATGCATACATGTGCGCACACAACCATGTATGTATGCATGTGCACACACAACCACGTATGCACACATGTGCACACAACCACGTATTCATCCATGTGTGCGCGCACACACACACACAGGCACGCACACACTCCTCAGAACATCACAGTGCTCAGGAAGCAAACCTTTTCAAGCTGAAGCCCGCACGCAGCCACCCCATCCTCCCCACCTTCCTGCCTCCTTCCCACGCTGATTTACCGCCCCCAGGACGGTTCCCTGCAGAGCATGAAGAAGCCCAGACTCCCCATGTTTCCTCATGGATTTCACTTCCTTGCCAGGAAAGTTCAAGGTTGGGTCAGATGCTTCCCCTTTGCACTGTGAGCTTCATTTTCCCAGCCCCCTGCCAAGTCCCAAGCTGGGTCCAGGGTGTCCCTGTGGGGGAGGCCAAAGGGAGAGGGTCCCCGAGAGCTGAGGGTGGGCGATGGGCACACCCAGCCACGCGACCCCCGTGTGGGGCCGTGTTAACCACGCACATCCGTGCCGAGGAGTCCTGACCCCTCATGCAAGGCGCACCTGGGTGGGCACCGTCAGGTGTGTGGGCCAACGGGCTGGGGGAGGTGGGCCTGTCCGTGGGTCACGCAGCAAGCCCTCTGGGGCTCCTCCCGTGTCAGCCCCGGCTGGACTCTGGGCACGAACATGGACAGGCCGGCGGGGCCCTGACCTCACGAGGCATCGGATCTGCCGGGACCGCTCCTGCCGGCCCTGCCCGCCCTCCGCTGCGGGACGGTATGTGCACCTGCTCGCTCCTGGAACCGCAGCGTCAGGAGGGCCGGCTCCGAGGCCCTCCCCTCACAGCGGCTCTGGACCCCAATAGATTCTGGCACCCCCGAGGGGAAACGCTTTCCAAGGAGAGTCCGCAGATGCAGAATCCGAAAGAACTGGTCACAGCTTGGTGGGATTTTGCGTGTGAACTTGGTCAAACACCGTTTAGGGTCCAGTCCCAGCCCTGCCATCACCTCATTGTAACACTGGCTGTTCCTTAACTAAGAACCTTTCTTCTTATTAAAAAGCAATATGCATCTGTTGTCGAGAATTCAAGAAGCACAACTTGACAAGTGGAAATGGAGATGCTGGGGAGCGCGTGCGGTCCGTGGACGGAGGGGGCGCCGGCCACATCATGATGAGCCAACTCTCAGACCTTTGTCAGTATATGAACCACTATCTACAGGGCCCCCAAATCGATCATTCTGCATAAACTGATCTTTTGATGGATATTTAACCCGCTTCCCTTTTTCACTCTTAGAAGTAAGGAGCTAATAACTGCTTGCAAGGCAAATGCTGCCCCCAGGCATTCCCTGGAATCACATTCTAGGTGTTGGAATTGCTGGGTCTCCCGTCTCCTTCCTCATGAAGGTGGGGGGCCAGAGCAGACGCTCTCCCCAGCTCCCGGGGCATTCAGCGAGACTGGGACACCCCTGTGAGGTGGGAGGGCTGTTTTCCCTTCCTTTCCTCGAGGGCCAGGAGAGCTGTGTTTCCACAATACAGGGCCTGCTGAGGCCCCGCCGTGAGCATCTGGCCAGGAGCGCAGACAGGGACATCCCTTCAAGACGGTGGGCTGAGTCCACGCGCCCCCTCTCCTTCTCCCCAAGCCCCACGGAGATGGCAAAGAGGTGACTGATACAACCGGCCCTGGCTGGGCTGGAAAAACCTCCCCACCCCAGGGATCCTGAGGAATTTCTAGAAACAAGAGTATAGGGTACCATCTTGGAAGAGAATCCATAGAGGTTGACCAGCCAAGGGTGCCGGGAAGCAGCTTGTCCCTGACCCAGGAGCCCCCAGAAGCCTCACACCCGAGGAGGCCACCTGAGAATGGGAGATGCAAGGCTCGGGTGGGCCCGGGCCACTTACAGTTAGACCACATAGACTGGAATAGGGCACCGAGGGTGGTTGTGGGGCCAGCCTGTGCTCCCAGGGCCTGAAGCTGGGAGTGGGGTATGGACCTGGGAACCACCGAACAGGAAGGAGAACAGTGCCCACTCAGTCCGGGGACCCCCTCCTCCTCCCGCAGTCCGGGAACCCCTGCTCCTGCCTCAGTCTGGGGGCCAGTGGTCCGTGCCCCGACACAGCTTTTCCACCTCGGTGTGTGTCTCTGCAGAGGATGACTGGATTTTTTACAAGTTGAGACAGTTCCCTAGAACGGCTTATGACTACGAAGATGTACAGAAGACAGTGGGGCTGCAGGGACATGTGGGTGTCGAGCAGCCAGCTTGGCTCACGCCCTGGCCAGGTGACTCACATCGCAGCGTCGGACCACCCGGACTCGGTCTCCGTCACAGAGGCCACGGCTTCCTGCCTGCTTCTGGGGCTGGGTGTGAGGAGCGAGCCGGGAGGGGGAGCCCGTGCAGCCGGGCCTTGGCTCCATCCCCCAGAATTCAGGGACTGGCCTTGGATTCTCAAGTTTGCTCTGCCACCTGTTTGTTCTCTCTCGCTCGAAAATAGTCTGAATAACAACGTGTCTGCCTCCACGCGGGTGTGTCACAAATACGAAAAGCTGTCGAGCTTGGGAAGGAGAAATGTCTGAAATCCTACCATCTGTAGTTCAAGTTTGGTGTCTTCATTGAAGACTTTGCCCGAAGCACCGTTGGAACATCAGCGCCGTCCAATCAATCCAACGTCCGAGGCGTTGAGGTCACTGTAAAATGCCGGAGTGTGCCTGGTGTCCACCCCGGGGGCCCGAGGGCCAGGCAAGACGCCCTCCACGTCCTCTTCCGGCCGGCTCTCCAGGTCATGAGCCTGACCGTCGCTTCCGGCCCCGACGGCGCTCGCGGGGAGCAGGGAGCCGGGAGCAGGGGCTCGGCCCAGCCTCCCCAAACCCCATTCTGCCGGCAGAGCCGAGACCCTGCTCCCCAGGGTACTGCGGGAGGAGACTGTGGGAGCCACCCACTTGGGGTCAGACAAAACCCAGAGCAAGCTGTGGAAACTTCTGTCCCCTTTGGACTTGGTCACGACGCTGGTGTTGCCTTCCGTGAGAGGATCGGTCCGCAAGGCATCAGACGTTTTAAAAGGCTGGTCCTTCATGGCAGAAACACCTGTCTGAAATGTGGTAAATAATAGTAAAATCAACCCCAGTGGTAACATCCAGGGCCGCCCGCTGCCTTTCAGTGATGAACACCTACCTTGGAGGAGCGTGCGGGTGAAGAAATCTGTCTCCATCACTTCTCCCTGGTGGAGCCTCATGGAAATGCTGCCCTGCACTGATTAATAGGCAGCCAGATAATGCCCCTCTCCTGGTTCTTGCAATCATTATAAAAACAAATTCAACACTTGCAGAAGAACTAATTTTTAATTTCAAAGGCAAAGACAATAATCCAGAGATAAGAGTCCTGGAGGAAGGCCAGGTCCCTGCGCTTCCTGCATGCGATGGCCCCACCCCTCTCCTTGTGTCCTGTCCCGTCTCCTGTGGTGGGGATCAAGGGGCTTCCCTACCTGGGGAGAATCTGCTGCCTGCGCCGTCCCCACCTCTTCCCCAAATCTTGTGGCAAAATAGCTGTGGCGATTTGGAGTAAAGTGGTCACTCACAGATTAATCAGTCAGCACATCGGCTGTCGGCAGAGTGACTTAGGGTGACGTGACCCAGGACCTGTGGGGTGCCGTCGAGAGCCAGGGAAACAGCAGGGACCAGAGCTTGCCCCGAGGAGGTTATGCGCTGGTGGAGATAGAAGGCCACAGCGAGCAAACACACAAGATTCATACATACAGGGTCGCTCCCTTGGACGGGTGGTGGGCACTTCGGGATGGGGTGGGAGCTCAGACTCGCAGGTGGGAGCCGTGCACTGTTTGGGGAATCTGCATTCCCGTGGGGGACTGAAGGGGCATGAGCACATGGGGGAAGACCCGCTAGGAGTCGGTGCCGGCGTGGATGAGGAGGAGACGGAGGAGAAGAGAGTTACTTCCAGAAACATCTATGACTCACTTCCTGTTTGTGCCTTGATCCTGTGGGGTACAAGTCAATTACAAAATGCCATCCTTTTCCCAGACGAGTTAGTCGTGTACCAAGTCCAGTAATTTCTTTCCTTTTCCTGTTCCGTATTTCAAACCCCAAACCTAAGGACAATGAGCCAAGACCCCAAGTTCCCCATGGGTCATCCTGGAGGCTCTGGGGAAATGGGCAGAAGCTAGTTTTCCCCTTTGCTCTGACTGCTAGGAAGCTCAGAGCCTCCCCCATCCCCAGCAACTGAGCAGGGCCACGCGGTGAGCATTTCGGATTCTACTGTGACTCGTCTTATCATTTCCTCTTCTGCCCCCTTGGCCCCGGTTGCGCTCAGAGCATCCATGATGTTGGCCAGGGTACAGGAAGGTCTGGGCCCAGAGGCTGAGCCGTAGCTCAGGACCCCGCGGCTGCCTGGGCTCTCCTCCCCCACCAGGGAGGCCAATTCTAGAACAAGGACGTTCAGTGTCTGTCAACACTGCTTAGATGGAGACCACGGACTGTCTTGCAGGTCCTCCCAAATGGCAATGCCGTCCGTGTAGAAAGATACCCTGCCTTTCCCTCAATGCCGCAGCTCTTCCCGGAGGCAGCGGTGGCCCTGGTGGGGACGCCCTGACAGCCCCCGTCTGGGCAGAGCTCCCTGTGCGCCCTGTAGCCACAGAGGGCCTAGCAGGGCGGCCGTGCAGGCCATGCTCCCCTCCCCAAGCCCAGCTCTGAAGGGCTGCCGTTGAAGTCTGCAGACGACCCCACCTTCTGTGCACTGAGGGGAGCCCTATTTGATGACTCGTTTCTCAGCTGGGGAGGAGCACCCCATATTTCAGGGGAGGCAACCCTTCATCACCAGGGCGGGTCATGACTTGCTTGTTCCCAGAGCAACAATCAGACTGCGCCGGACGGGAAGGATGCTCAGGAGCGTTCTGCCCGTGGCATCAGGAGCTCAGCTGGGAGCTTGGGCTCTCCGGGACGCATACTGCGCCGTCTGGCCGGTGCAAAACCCTGGGTCTCCAGGCTTTGTACACCTCTGAGGTGTCGTGTGAAGGAATATTTCCATCCCTGGCACAGTGCGCGGGCCCTCCCGCCGGCTCAGGCCCTGCGTGGCCCGGCCGTGGAACATGGTGCAGCTCAGACACATGGGCCGCTCTGTGGTCACAGCATCTGAGATAAGAGTAGGCAGCACGCAGTGGTGAACCGCGGTTGCATAAAGCTTCACGGTGACGGTGTTGTCGTTTTGTTTGGGAATCCATTTACCCCGAGGCAAAGCTTTTTATTTTCATTTTATTTTATTTATATTTTATTTGTTTATTAAAAAATTTTTTTTTTAAATTCAATTAGCCAACACAAGGTACATCATTAGTTTCAGATGTAATGTTCGATAATTCATCAGTTGCCCTGAACGCACCCGATCTTGTCCGAGGCAAAGCTTTTTAAATGACCGTGAATTTCTCGAGATCACCCTGAGCTCCCGTGGGTGTGCGTGCGAGTGTGTGTGCGTGCGAGTGTGAGAGAGATGCAGACGCACCTCTGACAGCCACCGGCGCCCACACCCGTGGGGTTTGCTGCTCGAAGGAAACGTGTCCTGAACTTCAGCACAAATCTATAATCTATCGAAGACAAGGAAACCCGTACGGCTAGTTAATTGCGGGTCATAAAATCTTATCTTCAGAGTTATGTTATGATCTACACTCGTGATCATCCCAGATAAATATAGCCGGTCTAACACATAAATGGAGCCATTTCGCTGAGAAATGTAAAGATTTTTCTCCTTCGATGGTCACGCAGTGAGTCATGTGATGACAAATGGCGTCAAGAGGAGCTTGCTGAATCAAGCCTTCACCCAGATAACGTTCATCATGATACAGACCTGCTAGCACTTGAAGGCTTTCCCAAGCAGGAATTTACGGTCCGCTGTGAAAGGCAGCCAGGAAACAGCCTATTTGCAAAATCATTCCCCAGCCTATCCTGAAAGTCTCCCTCCTCCCATGTCGCTCAGCGCCCCCGAGGGCAGAACCCAGGGCCTGCCTACTCGGGGCCTGGATGCCGGCCACCACTGCCTCCCCGCCGGGCCCCGGCCCCAGCGAGGACCGCCACCAGGCCCCCCACGACACCGCCTGCCGCAGAAGGCCCCTCACTGGGTGGCGCCCTGGCCATGCCACACGCACGGGAGGGTCTTGCCGTCACCAAGATGGGAAAAGAGACGGGATGGGTGGGTTGCCCAGGTCCGCTCAGGAGAGCGGCCAAGACCGCAGCGCCCCGCCAGGCCGGCTGGGACAGCGATTCGAAGCTCGCTGGGGGGGGGGGGGGGGGGGGGGGGGGGGGGGGGCGCAGGGGGGGACGCGGAGGGCAGCGCAGCCTTAGGCTGCTTCCTGTGCTTTTCATGAAAGGAAAAAAACATCATCTCCATCTCCATCTGTTTTCTTTTTCAGATAAAATCTATTTTAGGACAGAAGTATGCGCTCCACTTTACCGTGCTCGCCTCCCCCGGCGTTTGGACGTGGCCTCCTCCGTGGGTGGCTGCAGCTGCGGCCACGGCCGTCCCTCCAGCGCGCTCAGAGCCGGGCAGGGGTCCGACCCTGGGAGCGCCTCCCGCTCTGGCGAGCCCAGGGAAGCCTCATAAATAAAAGTGTGCGAGCCCCGCAGGTGGCCCGCTGCCCTCCGGGGCGGGGGGGCCCACCCCCATCTCCCCAGTGCTCCCAGGGCCTCGACCGGCCCGCTGAGTCCCCCCCCCCCCCCCCCCATGCCCGGCTTCTCCCCGGGGCAGCAGGCACACCTGAGACTTGGAGCCGCGGAGCGGGTTAGGTCTCCGGTGAAGGAGGATCTGTGTTAAGTGAAATGACTTCAAGACCTTCTCCACAAGACAGGTGGGGCCCTCGTCATTCAGGTCGGTGGCCCTTCGGGACCGTCATTCCCAGACGGCGGCCCGCGCAAAGCCGTGGTGGGGCCGCAGGGTGCGCAGCCCGCGGTCCACACGGCCACACGTCCCGGGCGTGCTGGAGCCAACACGGACCCCATCTGGGTGCCCCGCGGTTTGTCCCCGTCCCGTGCCCACCGGCGCAGCCCCGAGCGTCACCGCGCGGCCAGCTCTTTGCGGTGTAGCCAGAGCCACGGGCGGCCAGCCCCCAGCCCCCCGCCCCCCTGCACAGCCTAAGATTCAGCTGTGCCGAGGCGAACGGCTCAAAGCAAATGTCAGCTCGGCGTTGGTGACAGGAAAAGAAAATATATAGCTAAATAAACGATGAAAGAAAAAATTCCTCTGGCCTGCGCCCAGCGATGAGGACACACACGTCTGTCAGTCAGTCAGCACATGAGGTGCATTCCGGGGGCGTCCGTCCCCGGAGACCGTCCCTGATGGGAGCAGGAGCAGGATGACGGACCTCGGACGCCCTCTCCCCGCCGGCGCCCTGTCCTTTTTATTCTTCCCCCAGACACACAGCTCCGCTTGGCGGGAGCCTTGGGGACAGCTGGGATCTGGTTCAGGGTGGTGTGTTTTGAAATACTAGCAGGATTTGTACGATACTAGGAAAAATCAGGGAAAAACAACAACAACAACAAAGGGCTTGGACAACAAAGAACAGAGAAAAAGAGACCTGGCCTGAGCTACCCAGGGTAAGTGTCTTTCCCTGTCGATGGCGGCTGCTGTGGGGAAGGCCGGCGCACCAGGCTGCAGGGCCGCGGGCACCGCGGGGTCTCTGCGCAAACACCAAGGGGGCACACGCGGGTGGGGACGCCAGCGCAGAAGATCCGGAATTTTCAGGACGACCTTCTGCAAGGGTGAGAAGAGAATATTCTCCCCATAGCTCACAAAACTGGCGTAGTCATGGGTGCATTTCCAGGCCCCTGTGTCCACGAGAGGTGCCCGCCCAGCCCTTGGCGGCCATCGAACGTGCCAGCAGCGTGTCCGGTCTCGGTTTCTGGTGCAAGCTGGCATTTCTGAATTTCTCAGGCTTGGGCACGCACACATCTCATCCTGCAGCGGCCGCCACACTGGGTGAGGTCCTGCCAGGCGGGGGTGCCCGGCACAGCGGGTCCCTGCAGGTGGCCCTTAGCAGCCTTGGAAGGCCTGCTCCTGAGGGGTGGGGATGCTGGGACGCCAGGCCACCGTGCTCTTCCCCTCCTCGACTCAGGAGAGTTTTTATATTCTAGGATGACACAATCAGAACCAGATGTTTCTCCAAAGAGGGGAAGGGCCAGGACAGGGCCACACTCAGGCTGGCTCAGGGGCACGGGCTTGAGTGTGGGGGTCCAGTGACACCACCCTTAGTCCTCCTTCTGGCTTCCCAGCTCTGCTCCTTCTCTCCTGCTGTCCCCCCTCATCCCCTCACCCTCTCCAGTGCCCCCCGAAAGCCTCCCAGCTCCAAGACAGCCTCATGATCTCTCAGCAAAGCTTTCCCAGTGGCTGACTCAGCCCTTGGTGTCCAATTGCCAAATTCCCAAACCAGCGCCTCCCTGTGAGCCAGGCGATGGGGTCATAGGGTCAGGGTTGCTGGCCAGGGCATCGGAAGGCTGTCCTCAGGACTCGGGACCACCGTGGTCCAGGGTGGGTGTTCTGGGGTCCAGAGCCTGCAGCAGAGGCTCCCCGGGATGGCAGCAGGTGGGCCCTCAGAAACAGCAGGTGAGCCCCTCCCGTCGGCCTGAGCCCCTTTTGCTCACCCATCCGTCTCCAGCCTTCTCCCAGGACACGGCAGCTAGTCACAGCGCACGGAGCCCTCCCGTCTACCTTGGAAACCTGCAATGCCCCTGCCTTCCTCCGAGCAACCCCCCTCCATCCGTTCTTCCTTCGGGAATCACAGACAAGGACCTGCTCTGCACCCCCTCCCTCACCATCCTAAAGAAAGAAACGGACTAACCGTTGGAGGTAAGCCTGCGTGCTGGGAGCCCCGTGAGCACAGACTCCACGGGCCTCCGGCAGCGCTGCCCAACAGACCCCTCAGCGCCGAAGCAAATGTCCTGTCTCTGGGCTGTCCGGGACGGCAGCCACTAGCCACACGTGGCCGTTGTGGCCAGGAGTGTGGCTGGTGCGACCAAAGAACTGGCTCTTTCATTTCATTCACTTTCATTTGGAGTGGATTTAAATAGCCACATGTGGCCAGAGGCAGCTGTATGGGACACAGAAAATGCCACAAAAAGTCAGAATCAAGATGTTTTTAACGGGATTTAAAAAATGTGAAAGCTGGTGAGACGTGGGCATGAAACTGGTATCTGTTACTGGAGAACGTCAAGCATGCCGATAAACCGTTGATGTAAGTATCGATGGCAGCCTCAAGTGACCAAGTATCACCCAAACATGCAAAACGTCCCAGGCCGCAGTTAAAGAGCCGGGCTCCAGACTCCCCTAAGGAGGCACTGTTCACCTGGGATTTGAGGCCCTGAGTGCAGACGATAAACTCCGATGTTAAGACCCTCTTCCCAGACGCTGCCCCGAACAGACGTGGGCTGAGAGTTGACCTCTCAGCCCCAGCCAGGCTGTTGAAGGTGCAAATCACAAGGGACCTGGAAATGTGGGTGCAGGGGTGCAGGGGCCAGAGACAGCATTCTGGGCAGGGAAGCATTTCGTTAATGAATAAATAAACTCCTAGTTGATGTTTCCTCGAAGTCATTTTTCCCAAATTAAATGGCCTTATCAATGAGCCTGTTCCCCGCCCCTGAGGAGGCTGCATGGTGCAGAGGTCCCCATCAAGAGGTTGTGTTTCCAGAGTCCCACCTGTGAAATGGGGGTGGTGACAGGCCTCCCCGCCTGCAGGGCGGGCGCTGGGACAGCTGGGCGGGCATCGGAACAGTGCCTGGAAGCGTGCCCGCCCATGGTGAGCTCTCCCTGCATGGTCTCTGAGTGGAGTGGTGCTGGGCCAACAGCAAAGGCACAGGGGCAGCTCCCACGCGTGCTGGAGGATGTTTCCCCCCCGGCAGAGGTTCCCAGTGGGGGGCGGCGGGGAGGGAGAGAGAGAACCCCAAGCAGACGCCCCACTGAGCATGGAGTCTGACATGGGGCTCCATCTCGCGACCCTGGGATCATGACCTGAGCCGAAATCAAGAGTCGGACTCTTCAGGGACTGAGCCACCCAGGCGCCCCCAAGAAACGTTTTCTTTTATAACACAGTTTATATTGAGGTACAATTTATATACCGTAGAAACCACCCATTGCGAGCACGTACAATTCAATGATTTTCAGTACATTTGTAGAGTTGTGCAACCATCCCCACACTGCAATTTTCAATGATTCCTCAAGCATTTTCATCACCCCAAACCAAAAAGTTCCCTCGTGTCCATGTGCAGCCAACCCAGCTCCCACACGCACAGCCCGAAGCAAAGATTGATACGCTTTCTGTCACCACAGATTGGCCGTTTCTGCACATTCTCTGTGAATGGAATCATATGACGCCTTCCACACTGACTTCTTTCTCTAAGCATGATGTTGTTGACATGCGTCTAAGCTGTGGCATGGGGCAGTACTTTGTTTATTTTACCCCGAATAGCACCCCATAGTGGGCCATCCCACAGTGTGTTTGTTCAGGCACCGGTTAGCAAACATTTGGGTTGTTTTCAGTCTCCTATGAAAAAACCCATTTGAGCATTCTCCTACACGTTCTGTGTGTCGTGTGTTTTCATTTCTCTTGGGTATCTTATTAGCCAGTTCAGGCGCTATGACAAGTTCCACAGACTGAGTGGCTTATAAACAACAAACATTTATTTCTCGAAGTTCTGGAGGCCAGGAGTGTGAGATCAGGGTGCCGGCAAATGTGGTGTCTGGTGGGGACTCGCTTCCTGGTTCATAGATGACGGTCTGCTCACTGTGGCCTCACATGACCGAAGGGGTGAGGAAGTGATCGCGGGTCCCTTTCACAAGAGCACTCCCGGGAGCACTAATCCCATTCTCGAGGGCTCCACCTCGAGATCCCTCATGACAGGCTACCTTCTGATACCTTCATGTTGGGAGTTAGGAGTTCAACATAGGAATTTGGGCAGGACGTAGTCAGACCATAGCAGGTATGTACCTAGGAGTGGAATTGCTGGATCACATGGTAACACTATACTTAACATTTCGAAGACCTGCCTAATTATTTTCCAAAGTGGCTGCACCATTTTACACTCTCAGCTGCCATGTGGCTGTACCATAGAACATTCCCACTAGCAATGGATGAGGGTCCCAATTTCTCCACATCCTCATTATCACTTACAGTTGCCTATCTCTTTGATGAGAGCCATGTTAGTGGATGCGGTTTCTCATTGTGGTTTTGATTGCGTTAACCTTAATGACTAATGATATTGAACACCTTCTCATGTTCTTATCTTGTACATCTTCTTTGGTGAAATAGCTGTTTATATCTTTTGCCCATTTTAAATTGGATTATCTGTATTGATTTATAAAAACTCTTTATATATCCTGGATTCAAGTCCTTTACCAGATACAACATTTGTAAATAAATTATCCCAGTCTGTGGCTTGTCTTTTCATTTTCTTAATGATGTCCTGTGACAGGGAAACGTTTTTAATCTTGATGAAGTCCAATTCATCATGTTCATATTTTTACGGATCATGCTTTTAGTGTCAAAACTAAGAACTCTTTGCCTAAGTCAAGCTCCCAAAGATTCTCTTCTGTGTTTTCTTCTCAGAGTTGTAGGTTAGGTCTATGATCGGCTTTGAGTGAGTTTTTGTGTATGATGTGAGTCCTTAGATATACAATGGCCCTAGAATGATTTGTTGAAAACTCTCTTTTCTCTATTTCATTTCCTTGTCATCTTTGTTGAAAATCAGGTGAGCATAAATGTAAGCATTTATTTATAAACTCTTAATTTTTATTTCAGTGATCTCTGTGTCTACCCTGTGCCAATGGCCACATAGTCATGATTAGTGTAGATTTAGACGAGCGGCCTAAGTCCTTCTAATGTTGTTCTTTTCCAGAACTCTTTCAGTCATTCTGAGGCCTTTGCATTTTCATATAAATTTTACAGTTTGCCAGTTTCTAAAAAAGAAAAAATCCTGCTGGGATCTTTATAGGATTTCATTGACTCCATAAATCAATTTAGGGAGAATTATGATCTTGAGGATACTGAGTTTTCCAATCCATATACATGGAATGTTTTTCCAGTTATCTAGATCTTCTTTAATTTCTCTCAGCAATGTTTTATAGTTTATAATGTACGAGTCTTTGCATTTCCTTTGTTGGATTTGTTCCTAAGTGTTTTTATTCTTTTTTGAGGCAGTTGTGAATGGGATCGCTTTAGTTCTATTTTCTGATAGTTTGCTGCTAGTATATAGAAATACAAATGATTTTTCTGTGTTGATCTTGTATCCAGTAACCTTGCTGAACTCATTTATTAGATTTATCAGTTTCTGTGCATTCATTAGGATTTTCTACTATGTCAGTTTGAATAATAGCAATAATAGTTTTACTTTTTGCTTTCCAATCAGATGCTTTTCACTTTTCTAACCATTTCATTAGTTAGGACCTCTAGTCAATGTTAAATAAACATGGAGAGAATGGATATCCTCACCTTTTCCCAATCCCGTATGGAAAGGGTTCAGTCTGTCACCATTAAGTATGATCTTAGCTGTAGGATTTTTAGTGCCCTTTATAGGAACAAAAAAAAAAAAATCCATTTGATTCCTCATTTGCTGAGATTTTTAAAAAAAATCATGAATGGGTATTCTATTTTTTTATGTGCTTTGTCTGGGTATATTGAGATGACCATGTAGTTTTTCCCCTTTATTCTATTAATGTGATGTATTACTGCCTTGGAAAGACTCACTGTTTTCCTTTACACACTCACACAGAACACTTTTGTGACAAGATGTGTCAGTTTTCCCTACATCAAGCAATTCTGTGACACCAGCTGGGTGTTCTACAATTCAATTCAGTTCAATTCAATTCAATTCTGACACTAATGAGTCAGTACAGACCCCACAGGTGAAGGACTCAGTCCCACAAGACGGACCCCTCCCCTTCAGATGCCAATTGCAAGTCCAGGTTGTTACCTGTGCTCCTGACTGGCTTCCTCCTCAGGTTTGGTAATTTGCCAGAATGGCTCACAGAACTCAGGGAAATACTTATGTGGCCTCAGACTCTGTGGTTCTTTTACGTACCATGCCCATACACAATCAAAACTTGCAAAACAGATAAAGAAGCAGGAAAATGCCACTCACACTCAAGAGAAACAATAGTCAATAGAAGCAGACCCTTGGATAACCCAAAATCAATGGTAGAATTTAGACAAGGGCTTTAGTATAACTACATTAAATAAAGATAGAAGAAAAGATGGACAAAATGTATGAAAATGTGGGGAAATTCAAGAAAGAAATGGAGCAAGTATTTTCCAAACCACACTAAACTGGGAGGCAGGGCGTGCTGAGAAGAATGAGGGGAGCGAGTCAAGGAAACTGACACCCCTTGCCTTGCTCATGCAGCTGGATCTGTGGAACTCTACCCCAGTCCTACTGACTTCACTCCTTCTGACTGTCAGCAAGGGGGGTGATGCCCTGACAGGGCTGACCCATCATCGTCTATAGTGATCACATTCGTGCTGTCCCTTGGGCAGGGGTTCTTCCCACGTAGATTTGTGTCCTTCCCTCTCCCCCTTCTTTGTGAGTTACCCTCCCAGGGAACTAGGCCTCTATTTCATAGCAAGACCAAACTGCATTTATCTTAGAGTTACCACCATGCCCTGGAAAACTACACTCCCCAGGTTTCCTTGCACCTGCTATTCTGGATGCAATCCAGGTTGAGACAACTTGTAAGGACTCAGGTGAGATTTGGAAGGCAGAAGTGAGTTGCTGTGGCCACTGCAGGCAGGGTTAGGAAAAGTGTATGTCCTGGTGGCCAGAGTCTATAACTCAATGTCTGGACACCAGCTTGGCAGGTGAAAGACAAACGTGGCCAAGGCAGCGGTGTTAGCAACAATGGGTTCCTGGTCTCGGTCTTGGCTTCTGGTGGGACATCTAAATCAACAGTGCATGTGGAACCCTGATGGTCACCCCTGCAGCCCTCGGTGAGTTTTAAATCCTATTGCCTCTGCTAAACCCCCTTTCTGCTTTTAACACCTGAAGTGATTTCTATGAACCTGTGATTGACACATCCCCCTTGTGAAGAAAAGCCCCACACTCACTTCTGCTTACATATCATTGGCAGAACTCAGCTACATGGCCACAGCCACCTGGAAGGCAGGGTGGGAAATCTTGTCCTTTAACTGGTGCATATGGCCCCGAATACTGTAGTAGTTGGAAAGTGGAAATTCATCCCAAAGACCCTGACAGGCTGGAATGGACACCTGCAGCTATAAAGCTGAAATGTCCCAGGTGTGGGTCACACCCTGCCCGTGATAGTCAAGCCCCCAGCAGAGCAGCAGACTGAGAGTAACTGGGTTTCCCTCCACCAACTGCTGGTGGACCTGCTTGCCTTGGGGGCTCCATTTCCTCGTGGTGAAAAGGAGGGGCGTATTGGTGCCCTCAAGGGTGTATTGGTGCCTTCAAACCACAGAAGTTTATTCTCTCCCAGTCCTGGAGGCCAGAAGTCCTAAGTCAAGGTTTGGTAGGGCTGCAGTCCCTCTGGAGGATCCTGCCCGCCTCCTCCAGCCTCCTGGGGCTCCAGACAGCCCTCAGCTCGTGCCTCCAGTCTCCATCTCTGCCTCCACAGCATTTTCTCTTCTCTCTGCTGTGTGCCTCCCCTGGGGTCTCTTCTAAGGACACTTGTCATTGGATTTAGGGTCCACCCAGCTAATCCAGCATGATCTCACCTCAAGATCCTTAACTTCATTACAACAACAAAGACCCTTTCTCCACACAACATCAAATTCAGTTTCCAGGGAAGAGAACATGGACGTGTTGGCCACCATTTAACTCACCACAAGGGGTTCAGACAACAGGACCTGCGACTGAAAAGGTGTTGGTGCTGACACCGTGCGTACTGCCCTGCGGGTCCCCCACCTCCATCTGGTCCTGTTCTCTCCAGCCACTCCCTCTCAGCTCTGGTCACCCTCACTCCTTGTGATCTCAGGGTCTGCTTGCTGGGTTCCTCTCGAGCTCTAGACTTGAGTATTGGGTGTCTGTCTGTCAGTGTCTCCAACTGGAAACCGAACAGATAGGGCAGGCTCAGCTCATGCGAAGTGGGGCTCTCCCCCTGCGCTCGCTCAGTGATGGCTGCCCCACCCCGAACCTCGGCCTCTCCCTCCTCTCATTCCTGCCCCACACTGAAGTCACCAGGAAGCCCACCCCAACACTTTTTTTTCTTTTTTTAAATTTATTTTTAAGGAGAAAGAGAGAGCATAAGCGGGAGGGGCAGAGGGACAGGCAGAGAGAATCTCGAGCTGACTCTGCACTGAGCACAGAGCCTGATACGGGGCTCTATCTCAGGACCCTGAGGTCATGACTTGAGCTGAAACCAAGGGTCGGATGCTCAACAGACTGCGCCACCAAGGTGCCCACCCCCTTTCTAAATGTATCCAGCATCTGACTGTTACTGGAATTAGGTTCTTGAGTGGACAGTGACAGAAACGAGGCCAGACCTGAAATTCAAAGGCACAGGCCAAGCTTTCCTGGGGCTCCAGCTCGAGCTGAAGGGGACACAGGGACCACCAGAGCCGCTAGGCTGGGGTCCTACACAGAGGCCCTGCTATACACAGAGAGCTCCCCCAGGGTTCCCACTGGATCAATATGCTGATGAGGAAAGCACCTCCTCCTGATTGGCTGATGGTGGCAGGCAGCCCGGCCAGCTCACTGGTGGGCTTTAGAGCCTCTGCTCATTTCTGCACCAGCAGGTAGGGCTGGGCTGGGTCTTTAGATCCAGCTTGTACTCTGCTGGGTAAGAGAAGGGGTTCAGGGGTAGCGGCCAGCAGCAAGTGCCCCAAGGGCACCCTGGTTTTCACATGGGGCTTGTTCCCGTGGTCCCCAAGCATCTCATGAGCGCACCACCACGGGACAGCTCCATCTCTGGTCCACTGCCCGCACCCAGCTCCTAACTGCCTCAGCCCTGCCCTCCCCATGCTGCTCTCAGCACAGAAAACACAGCGCACCCCTTCACCTCAAGTCAGGACACCCTTCTTCTCACAGGGGCTCCCTTGGCTGAGATTGGAAACTTTACCCACCCGGCTACCCTCCTGACCTACCCCCCACCCCCCCAATCCTGCTGCCTAGAGTGCCCTCCCTGGGGCCCCTCCCTGGTCCCCCTCCCTGGGACCCCTTCCCCGGAGTCCCCTCCCCACGATCCCCTCCCCAGGACCCCTTCCCTGAAGCCCCCTCCCCAGCCCGGAGTCTCCTCCCCAGGACCCCCTCCCCGGAGTCTCCAGTCCAGGGCCCCCCCACCCCAGTCCCTCTACCTTGTGTTGCTGCACTGGCCCGATCTCTCCACTGAACAGAAGGCTGTCCCACTATCTGCCCTCAACCCCCGTACCTGGCTCTACTTTTCCTCCCCCGGCCTCCCTCACCTCCCAGCACGCAGGACAAGTTCCTTTTCTGTTCGGTTGTGTGTCTGCCTTCCCATGCCCGGCAGAATGGGAGCCCCTCCACTGACATCTGTCCACCACCGAGTGTCCGGCGCACCCTTCAGCAAAGGGCGGGGGGTTTGGCCAGGCTGTGGGGCCATCAGGAGCAGAGCCACCACAGGGTCCAGAGTGTGGCCTGCGGTCCAGCCCCAGGCAGAGTGCTCCCGGGGTCCTCGCAGCCTGTAAAGGAAGGGCTGCTCCCTGGGATGCTGGGTGCCCCCTGGGGTCCTCCAGCTGAGCAGGGGACAGCAGGAGAACTCCACCGAGGGCCCGAAGCCTCCCCGCCACGGTGAGGAGTCTACGTTTCTCATTTCCCCCCAGACATCGGGGAATGGCTCCAGACGCGTGACTTTGGGAGCTGGCCCTCCAGCACCTCCATCACCCAACCCCGGTCAGGGCTCAGGGCCCCAGGGTTAGAGTTAGGCTGCAGTTCCGGGCAGCACCACCAGGTGGCACTGGGGCTGCACAGGCCTCCCCAGCAGGGCCTCCGCGGGTGGGGGGCTCCCTGCAGGCCCCCACTTCCCCACTGCCCCCCAGACACTGGGCGTCTCTGGTGGACGAAGTCTCCCCAACCCTCGGGAAGCCCGGGGAGTCCAGCGTCCCCCCCGCATCCCTGTTGCCTCTTGGCCCTGGTGAGGGAGGCCAGGGTCCCACACCCCGCCCCAGGCCGAGAAGCCAGGGAAGACATTCCCCACATGCTGGCTCTGGGCAGCGACCTTTGCAAATCCATCAGGGACAGTTAACAACGTGCGCAAATGTGTTTCACACTTGGTCAGAGGGACTGGACACATTTAATTCCAGGACAGCTGCCTGGAGTCATGAATCCCAGGTCCCCAGGGCTTCTCGAGAAGGCGGCTTTGTTCCCCAAGCCAGTGTTTTTGGGGGGTCAGGATGAGCTGGACACTAGCAGGCCCAGTCCAGGAGGGCTGTGGCTTCCTGTGACGCCCAAGCCCAGGGCAAGGGCAGTGGAGGCAGGGTCCCGGTCCCACAAAAGCAGACGTGCCAGGGTGCGTCCCGGGCCCTCCGCCAAGCGGCCTGGAAATGTCAGAAAGGGGAGTTGCCGAGGGTGTTCCCATCGACGGCCCTGAATGCAGAGGTTTGGCAGGCTCCTCCAAAGGACCGTTGGCGGGCGTCAGGGGTTCGGTGACCAGGGCTGCTGGGTCGCGGCTGGCGTCCCCCGGCGGGACAGAGCCGATAGGCTCACCGCTCGAGCAGTGGCCAGGCCCCGGCGCTCGGCCCGGCAGCGGCTGACTGCAGGAGACGGGGCTTTCCTGTCGAGACCCACACAAGCCCCCCGGGCAGCCAGCAGCAGGGCCTGGGGCGCACCCTGGCCACGAGGAAGGGGCCTGGGGCTCCGGGGGCTGCTCCCCGCCTGGCTCCTGGCGTCTCCTCAGGCTCCTCTCTGGCTACTGTCACAGAGGTCCATGACGGCACCCAGGCCCCTCCGTGGCTCGCAGGGCCACGCTCTCTCTGGGTGCCAGGGGAGGACCCTTCCTCACCTCTTCCAGCTTCGGGGGTTCCAGGGGTTCCTGGGCTTGTGCTGCATCCCTCCAGTCTCCGCGTCCATAGTTTCACCTTGACGTGACCTCCTCTTGCCCCTGGGGCTCTTCTGTCTCAGTTGTCGGGTTTATCACCCTGGTTAATCCAGAATGCCCTCATCTTGGGATCCTTGACTTAGTTACACCTACAGAGACCCTTTTTCTTTTTCTTTTCTTTTTTTTTTTTTAAAGATTTTATGTATTTGAGAGAGAAAGAGAGGGCGAGCATGAACGGCGGGGAGGAGCAGAGGGAGAAGCAGACTCCCCGCTGAGCAGGGGGCCCGATGTGGGGCTCGATCCCAGGACCCCTGGACCACGACCTAAGCGGAAGGCAGATGCTTCACCAACTGAGCCACCCAGGCGCCCCAAGAGACCCTTTTTCTAAAGAAGGTCATGCTCATAGGTACCAGAGGTCCGGACGTGGGCATTATCTTTGGGGGGCCACCATTCGCCCTCGCTGCCTGTCGCTGTCAGGATGCAGTGCCGCGCCCCCTCCCCGCTCGGTGCAGGCAGGGCCGCCGCTGGGTCGTGTCGTGGGTTTAAGGAGCCCCCGCCACCAAGATGGAGCACGTTCCCTGCGCTGGGGTTCTTCTGTTGTAAGAGGGCTCGTGGGTAGGAAAGCCTGTGTTCTGTGCCCGAGCGGGCTCAGGGAGCACTGAACACGCCCCGGGCAGGTTCTCGCGGCGGGAACCCCGGGCACGAAGCTTGTGTTGAGGGCAGTGGGCACTCGGGCAAGAGCCCAGGGCTGGGGAGGCCACCGGTGAGGAGGCCGCTCAGGAGAGAAGTGGGCGGGCGAGCCGAGGAGGGGAGCCGCGGCAAGAGACACGGCCGGGGACCCCAGGCTCATCTGTGTCCGCCCCCATGGGTGTGAGCTCCCGTCCTCGCAGCCTGAGAGGTCACCATTCCACTCGCGTTCCACGATGTACCTCTGTCGTACTTCCCCTCCTAAAACTTGTCTCATCGCTGGCAGCACCGTGAGTGACGGTCGCGGCAATGTGGGCTCCCAGGAAGCTGATCTGAGACGCTGGCTTTATGGGGAGGTGCTCTCGGGATTCTCCACGACGGCCTCAGCCCAGGGGGACCCCAGCATCAGGGACTCCCCGCCCCACTGCAGGGAGCGCTGGCCCCAGTCCCGCCTTAGGGCCCCGGGGTGCAGGCCGCGGGCTGTGCCCCCAGCAGGACAGAGAGCCCTTCAGAGCAGGACAGCACCTGGGGGCAGTGGGGCGATGAGCCCTTGAGCTGTGGGGGCTCAGGACAGCTCCCCAAACCTGCTCCAGGACAACGCTGGGGGGCTGGAAGGACACCCCTGCCACCAGCTTTGCCAGGCAGCTGTCCCCCCGCCACGGACAGAGCCCGCGGGCCCAGCCGACTTGGGGTGGGGGGCACCTCCATGCACCGCGATGCCCTTCTGGGCTTGGGGGCGGGCCCTCGGGGGAATGTGCTAGAAAATGCCGCATTTTACATTTGTCTTTGGAACAGCTGTTGAGACAGGTGCTCTGTGGGACCGAGATTGGGAAAGGCGGCTTGAGAGCCCACCTTCCCTCACGTACACAGATGTACTCAGAGCGATGCCTGTTCTCTCTCTCGGGACAGGAAGACGATACCCGCGGAGCGTTCCTCGCAGGTGACTCCTTCGCCTTCCTCTCTGGATGTGCTCTTGGAGGCGCACCTCTGCTGCACAGGACCCTCGTCCTCGTCCTCCACCCGCCCCCACCCCCAGGGCCACGGCCTCGGCCCACCCCGGACGCACGCCGCCCGCGCACCAGCCAGCTCCCAGCTCTTAAATATCTGCAGGTGTTTCCCACTTTGCATTAAGTAATGTCGAAACGAGCATCTGTGCCGAAAGCATTTTCTGTCATTAGATTTATGTCCTCGGGACAGAATCCCAGAAGTGAAATCAGCGGGCGGAGGCACGGACGTTTGCAAGGTTCTTGACAAATATTTTCACGTCTGTCTCTGGCTGTGACCTTCCGCCCACAGCGGCTTTGTGACTCACCGGTGTCCGCACACCGTTCCCAGCGGCTCAGGGACGGAGCCGCGTCAATACAGACAACCTCCAAGAGCGCGTCTCTCCGCGGCTTTGAAGATCGCTCCCAAGCTTCACCAGTTTTCTGTTCACCGAACGACTGTACCTCACCGTCTGCGACTTGTCTGCGATTTTCTAAACGTTTGTGTGAGCTTTGCACAGACAGGGGACACCCTGTTTCCCTTGCTCAGACCCTCCGGATCGCTGCTCCGTCTCTCCAATACCAGCATCCGATTTGCATTCCAATCTTGACCTGAAATCGCATCTGCGGCCCCGCGGTTAGGAATTAAGAGTGTGGGTGTAGTGTTTCTGCTCTGGACGGCGACTGCTCAAAACTGCAAACAAGCCAGGTCCCAATCACACGTCAGGTACCGTCCCTGCCCCGTGGGGATGTCAAGGGACTGGAGGGGCCACCTGCCCACCCTCTCCTTTTACAGATTAGGGAACTGAGGCCGCTCCGGTTCAAGGCCATCTCTGCCTGACCCCCTTCCCAATGTGGGATCTGGGGAGATTTCGCTGGGACGGGGCAGGGCTGGAGGGAAGCTCCTGGGGGGCGGGGCGGTGGGCTTTGCTCTGCGCCACCGCCCACGCCTGGTCTGCACACAGCCCACCCTGGGTGCCTGGGAGGCTCCACGCGCTGGGCCCCAGGCTGGGGCAGGGCCATGGAGGAGGCAGGGCCTTCTCCCAGCTGGCCTTGTCCAGTGGTGAGAAGGACCACGAGGGGGTGGTGAGACCCCCGTGGCCGGAGGCTGTGCTTGAGAGACATCTGGTTCCCAACAGGAGCTGGGAGGCTGAGCCCAGGGCGCTCGGTCCCAGAGGAGCCGCTTCCTGATCTGATTTCACTAAGGATGCCTGGGGAAGGCGGGGAGAGGAGAGAAGCCCTAGTGCACCCCTCCCTTCCCCGTGGGTGGGCAGGGTGTGTGTGCTGGGGCAGTTGGGAGGGGGCCACCCGCATCTAGTGGCTGGAGCCCGGGAAGGCGGCTCCGCACGCTCAGGTGGGCAGGACAGCCCATCCCGGAGGACGGCCCGGCCGCGCACGTCGGCTGTGCCGAGCAGACGAGCCCCGGTCCAGACGCCCCAGTGAGTCGTGCTGGGGGGCTCGTCCCGCTCCAGAGCCGCTGCGGGCGGTGAGTCTAAGTGTGGTCTGGGGCCCGGACGTCACCGATTCACAGGAGGGGCCGGCGTCCCAGCAGCGCTGAATTCGGATCCTCGCCCCGCCGCTCCCGGCTGTGCGCGCTCGGGCGAAGTATTCGTGCGGCAGCCTCCTGGGCTGTGCTGGGTGCAGGGGCGCTCCCGGCCGCGGGCCCGAGCGGAGCTGATGCAGGGCGTCACACGCACGCGCTCGCGAGGGCAGAGCGGTGGCCACCACGGTCCTCGGCACCGCCTGGGGCCCGCGCCGCGTGTCGTCCCCGGCCTCAGGCGTCCTGTCGGAATCAGTGATGCCTTCACTGCCTGACCCCTTAAATCTGGATTCCAAACCTTTCCGAGGCCGTTGGGGTGGCTGCGGCGGGGAGACAGGCTCACGCCTCCAGGTACGCCCGCCCGCGTGCGACGGCCCACGAAGCCACGTTCCGCAGGTGCCTGGAACGTAATCGAGGGCTCACCACGTCTCCCTCGGGAACACGTCTCACGGGGCAGAAACACGCCGTGGGGCTCGTTCCTCCTTTAAACCAGGCCCGCCGGGCTGTTCAGACGCAGTGAGCTAGCCCGACCGCTGATGCCACTTGCTGTCAGCGTTGCGTGGATGGGGGAGCGCCCTCGGGGGGCCACAGAGCTCGGGCTTCGAGCAGACGGACATGCCACCCTACGACACACTTCTGAACAAGAGATTCCCTATTGCACACGCGTTTATTTGCGTGGTTGCCAATGGTCCCCGGAACCACCAGAACTCTTACTATTGTGGGAAACTCCTCCTTCCTACCAAACTAGGCATTGACGAGAACTCGGCTTAGGGTGAGATACAGAGGAAAACCAGATTAAAAGTAAATTGTACAGTCGTTGGTTTGTGGGGTCTAAGTTCCGCCGTGTCTTTCTAAGGAGCTGCAGGGCCTCCCCAGGCTGGCGAGCGGCCGCCCTCCCCTGCGGGGTGTTCGCGCCAGGCTTCTGCCTCGGCGAGCTGGGGTCCGGCGCAGGGGACCGGCTCGGAGCGGCCTCCAGGACCTCAGATCCCCTGTGAGTGGCCTCCCTGGCGGCTCCTCACCCCGAGCCCATGAAAGAGTCGGCCAGTCATCCTGTAGATGACTTTTTCTTCATTTCCGAGATGTACTCTAGACGCTGGTCTGGCCTCTCTTTGAAAAATCTTTGTTTCTGTAATGATTCAGCGCAAAGTACTGCTCGGCGCCACTGCTCCGTGTGAGCAGCCCCTGTGTTTCAGGCTGTCCTCATCCTGCCCCGTTCTGCTCCGCTCTGCTCCGGGTCTGGCTCTGGGGACCTCCTTTCTGATACGACTGAGCACGTGGCTGGCCCTCAGTGTGACAGGTGCCGCATCGTCCTCGGGGGACAGCACGTGCCCGATGGACACCAGGAAGGGAGAGAGCCTCTGGTCCGCACCACACCGTACATCTAAGAACACCGTGTCTTGCAGGTGGAGATACTCGGCTCCCAGAGAGGCCCTGGTGCCCCGGTGTCCCTCCTGTGCCTGGCCTCCATGGCCGTGGGCTCCGTCTCTCGGTAACTGTTCTGTGTCCTGTGACAGCAGGACTGCCGCACCCCACCGGGCCCGGCTCACCTGCGGCCCCCTGCTGTCAGCTGTGCCCAAGGTCCGGCCGGAGGTTTAAGCAGAAAACACGCGCACAGAGTCTGGTAAGGGTCCTGGAGGAGCCCTTCTGGGTGCTGAGGCAGGCCCTTGGGAAGGCTCTAGAAGGTTCTAGAAGGCCCCAGCAGGGGTGAGGGCTGGTCCCAGCCAGGAGGAGATGGACTTCCGGGATACTTCGGTCCGGCTGGTCTGGACCTCTTCGCTCTTTAAGGACGTACCTCTGTCAAGCTGTGTGTGTACGGAGGTGGGTGTAGAATGTATTTAACAGCTTTTGAACTAGGTTTGTACTTTCTGAGGATGTAGACACACGTGCGGCTCCCTTTGAGTGGCTGCCTCAGGCCCTGCGAATGTTCGTGGGGGGCCTGGTACCCCTGCTACCCGGCCGCACACTGTCGTGCATGTCGCCGCCCGCTGTCGGTTAGGGATTCCGGCTGCCTTCGAAGACGCACTGGGCCCGTGTTGGTCGGGAGACTGAGTCAGGGACACGGCATCATTCTGTATTTCACGGGAATCAGATATAAAGACACTGAGTCTTTCAGTTCTAACACAATTTAGTTGCGAATCCAAGCTTCCATTTTCATGCACTCTTACCAGAGGATGCGGAAGCAGTACGAGACCCTGAGAGCCTTGTCCCCGTTTCAGCTCCTGTGCACAGTCCCCAACACGCTCGTGGGTTAGAGCGCCACGCTTCTGCCCGGCGCTCCGGACCGGAACCCTCCCCGCCCTCCGAGAAACAAACTATGTCGGCCCTTTCACGTGGGAACGAGCAAAATACTTCAATCTGCCGAGGGTTTATCTTAGACAGGAATGTGACAGGCGTTTTAAAATTAAAATTCGTCTTATTTATTTAAACTATTTAATACTACTACTCTTTTAATTCTTGGTGGGCAGATTTCGTATCTGGATGCCGAATGAAAAGCCTTCTCCATCTGTAGCTGCCTCGGGGTTTACTTTTTGTAAAAAGTGTGGGGCCCGGCAGCTTCATGCTTGCTTACCTATTGCCTCTGCAAACACTGAGAAGCGTCACCGTCCTCCAAGCCTTCAGGAAGCAGTGGGCCCCGTGGTCACGCCTGCCTCCGCCGGGCCCTTCCGAGGCTGGAGCCCACGCCCCGCCTGCACATGCCACAGACGGGGTCCACGAGCGGGCGGGTGTCTTCCGCAAGCACACCTCCAGGGGAGTAAGGAGGGAGCCGAGCCCACGGGGCAGAGATGTGAGGGACAGGCCCGTCCGATGCTATGTGAGGCCCCAGTTTAAATCCTGATGAAACCAAACCGAGTGTGGAAACGACGGGGACGATCTCAGTGCCGGCTGGATATCTGATGTTAGGGAACCGCGAGGTTTTAAAGCACCATGCGGTGTTGTGTCACATTTAAGGAAAAAGTCCGTATCTTCGAGGGATGCCTACTGAAATACATACCCATGGAGGATGTGCATCTGGGGCTTGCCTGGAAGCCAGCCTGCCCGTGGGGAGGGGCGCAGACCGAGCACACTTGGGGGCGGGCTCCCAGCTGCCGAAGCAGGGGGGGGACACGCGGGATCTCGGGGCTGCTCTCTGCACCTCTCTCATGTTTGACTTTGTCCATTAACAAGACAGGGAAGAATCCCAGGGTGAGAAGGTACTTGAAACTTGCGCTGGACAAGGGATTGGCACCAACATATATTTAAAGCTCTACCCCCAACTCTCATAACCAACAGGTGAATGGGCCGAGAAGACCGAGCCCCAGAATGAATCATTCACTCCACCCGTTTGTGGAGCTCCTAGTATGTTTTAATCTCTGGGGAGACAGGAGTGACCCTAAGAGGTTCAAAGCTTGCGTTCCAGTGGGCAAGGCCAACAAGCCGGCAGAGGAGAACGACCCCGTCCGGGGCGCCGGCCCAGCGTCCAGCCTCAGCGGGGTCAGCCTGGCTCCTGTGCTGGGTGGGAGGAGCAGGGGGAGCGGCCTGAGAGAGGTCAGTGAATTACCAGCATATTCTGAAGGCAAAGCTGCTGGGGTTTGCAATAAACCCTATTAAGCCCGGCCGGGCCAGGCGGCTGGTTCTGCCCGGTGTGGGTGTGGTGCGGACGCCCGTGGCCACCCTCGCTCCCTGAGTGTGGACTGGCCTCCTGGCTTCTGAGTGATGGCACCTCACCGCCGAGAGCGGGTGATAAAAGGCTGTGGCCGTCTCTGGGGTGCGCTCTCCCTGCCTCCCCCGCTCTGGGGGCCGGTGGCGAGGCGGCCCTGAGGAGCGGCCCATGTGGTGAGCGAAGGGGGCCTGCCCACCATCGGGGGAGTGGGCTGGAAGGGGGTCCCCCACACGAGCCCTGCCGACAGTGTGACTGGCGCCTGGGGAAGGACCCTGAGCCAGAGGCGTCCCGCTGAGCCGCACCCGGGCTCCTGCCCACAGCAAGCGGGCCGGTGACCGCCGGAGACCCCACGTTGCTGTGCACCATGTTTATGAAGGAGACGGCCGGGCAGAGGGAGAAGCCTGGCTGTGAAGCAGGCCAGGACCCACGGGGAGGGGAGAGAATGGTCCCAGCCGGCCCCCGCACCCCCCCCCATGCCAACGGATCAGTCACTGAACGTGGGGGCCCGGGAGGGGTGCGGCCTTCACTGGGGGCGTGGGGCAGTCACTCGGGGGTGGCAGTGTGCTGCTGGGGGCCGGGCGGCCGAGGGGGGTTTGCAGACTCGCTCCCTCGGGGGCGGCTGCGAGTGTTTTGGGGAAGAAGATGGTGCAAGGACATTTAGTGAGGAGCTGCCCACGGGACCCACTGGTGTGGGCAGAGGGTGCCAGGTGCACCGTGGGCCTGGGCCCGGGGGGCCACATGTGTGGGTTCAAGCGAGTCCTGGCCCGCGACAGGGGGGCCCGGGGTGGGGGCCCCAGTGAGAGGTAGTGAGGACGCGGGCACACGGCAGTAACCAGAGATGCTGTTTTATTTACACCACAAGAGCGACAAGCTGTCTGATGAGGTACAAAACGCTGGACTCCGGGCAAGTGGGATGGAGTCGGCCGTCAGAGGAGGACACCGTTGTCGGGGAAAACCCGCCCACACAGAACAAAACGAGAATGAGAAAACCAAGAACAAAATCTCCAACTCCACTGAGCAAAAGAAAGAACCGTTGGAAGGTCCAGACGATCAGAGAACGGATTACATTACAGAAGAAACAGGTGGCCACCACCGCGGCGGACCCCACGTGGAGCGTGCTCAGGTGCCACGGGGGCCACGGCACCGCGACCCGTCTGCGAGAAGCTCTTGGGTGAACAGGGTCAGCCCCCTTATATATATTATATATACGTCTCATAAACTGGAGAACGGCGCCTCCACCGTGGGGTACACACACCGAGAACCCAAACAAACAAACTGTCCGCTTTCTCCTTCTTCCACTCGGAGACGCTCAATCCCGTCGGACTTGGCCGCGAGCCGCGTGGGGAAGGAGCGCGGCTCGGTGACCAGGGACACGCGGCCTCCTCCAGACGCCAAGTCGGACTGTGAGCCGCGGCGCTCCCCCTGGCTCACGGCCGCGCGGCTGCAAGTGAACTCTTAGCCACGCGTCATCTAGAAGCAACGAGAAAGTCAATACAGCTGTGCGGAAAGGGGCGCTTTCGGGCCACGGGCCGGACCGCTCCTCCGTCGGGGTTGTTGGCCGCCGGCCCGCCGGGCCCTGTGCAAGAGCAGAGGGGACAAACGAGACGAGTGCCTCCAAGTCAACTGAAGAGAGCCGGGCAGATCGCCTTGACTTCTGTGTTGTTTCCTTACAACACTGTTTCCACATAAATACAATAAACCCTATTATTGGTATGTCACAAGTGCTAGATAAACTTTTCTTCTTAATATGACAAATGTGTTAAGTAGTCCTTTTTAGTTTTCTTACAATAAAAAGTACAATTTCTTAAGAATAAGTTCAAGAAGACGCAAACGTTCCCCCCCCACCCCCGACTCGCCTTCAAGGTTTCGTGTGGTTTTACAGAAAAATTCCCATCTTTTGTATCTGCAAATGTCGTGAGAGGGGAACCAAAAAAGGCATTTTTTTCTTCTTCCCCAAAGCTGCCGAGTTTGGCGTGCAAAATCTGTGTACAATATAAAGACATGCCGGTCATAGAGTCCATGCAACCTCCAGCTGTAGGAACTTAAAAAAATATATTCATATATGTTTATATATATATTTATATATGTATCAATGCCCGTAAAACACGTGGGCCCAAAAGTCTACAAAAAGAATGGAATGAGCACATGGCTGTGACCAGTAAAGAAGGAATGTTCTGATTGAAAGTAAAACCCAGAAACGCTGCCGCCGGCGCCGCGTTTGCGTCCGAGAAACGCCCGGCGGTCCTTCCTCTGGAAACAGACTTTTAAAAGAAGTGGAGAAAAACTGAAACACTCTGACAAAGTGGCCCTTCAGGGCCGAGGGGCTGGCGGCCGCCTGCTGGTGGGGCTCGGGCACGTCATGGCGCGGCTGGAGCCGAAAGGGCGGGCGCCCCGTGTCCCGGCGGCGCCGTGGGGTTTCCCATGAAGGGACATAAAGTGCTCGCTCGCTGACCCCTGGCTGGCCAGTGCCCCCGAGGCCTTTGCAAAGGAAGAAAAAGGCTAAAGGTGCCGGGGCCAGAGAGGGCAGGTGAGGGCCCTCCCTGACGTGGGGTCCCGCAGACCCTGGGGCAGGCCCTCCGCCACCCGCGCTGGCGGCTGGCGGCGGGGAAGGGCTGAGTGTGTCTTCAAAGAAAAGAAAAGGCTACACGGTAATGCTTTAAGCACGTCTATGGCGCTGGAGTGAGCTGACCAACGCAGCACGCTCCCCTGCCAGGCCTCTCCGCGGAGGGCGTCTCCCGAAGGAGAGCGGGAGGGAGCCCGCCGCGGAGAACTCCCTCACCCAGTCAACCGTAAAAAGCGTGAGATGACCTCTTCCTCTCTAAGAGCCGCGGCCGGCAGGCGGCAGGGGGTCCCACGGGCGTGCAGGGGCCGGGCCCTGCTGCCGCGCTCACGCCCCGACGGCCCCGACGGCCGACGTGGCACCCACACACCGGCGCTCCCGCCGAGGTGGGCTTCCGAGCAAAGTGGGGTCAGCGGGAGGAGAAAGCCACACGGGCCCCGAGACCTTTCTGTCCTGCTCTGGGACCGCCGTCCTGGGCCTGACCACCAGCATCCCGACGACCGAGCCGATCCAAGAATTTGGATTCGTTTGGCCGGAAGTCCGGCTGCATCAGCGTCTCCTTCAGAAGCTACCCTGTGAACGGGACCAAACTCAGGGACGCGGCTCGGGGTTCCCTCCTACGGGAGCGCTGTGCCTGAACCCAGTACATGCTTTGGAATGAAATTGGTGGCTTCAAGTGCTGGAAAATAAGTTACCAGTAAAAAGTGACGGTCAGTTACTGTCAACGAGACAAAGAGCGAGGACTGGCCGCCCGGGGCAGGAATCCGTGCTGTCCCCGCAGGCTCGCCAGGCAGCAGGGGCCCCTCGACTCCCCGCAGCCACAGGTGCCAAAACCCGGGGCCTGCTGCGTCCGGCCAGGACCCCGGCCATGCGGCTGCAGCGGGGGACACCCCCAACAGGCGTGGGCCTCGCTCGGGCCCCATGCATTGCTGACATGCTTTAAAAGGTCTTTGGAAAACTGAATTTTAAAATGCTGTCCTGACAACGCGGTCAGAAGTTGAAACAGGAGTTTCGTGAGTGCTGACGGCCCGCGGTGTCTGGTGAGCGACCCTGCCCACAGCGCGGCGGAGGGGAGGACACAGCACCCCCATAATACTGCCGATGTGGGGGGAAGAGGAGCCCCCGGTCTGGACGCAGCCGCGGGGACGGAGCCGGGACAGACGCCCTGCTGGCGTCACCGTGGAGACCGCACGTCCCCCGACTCCCACGAGCTCACTTTCCGAAAACGGCTGCCACACAACACTGCTCACTGTACAGAAATAAACAAGGATGAAAATGATAAAAAAACACAACCTTTAAAAGTTAAAAAAAAAAATGTACAAGCAAGAAGTTAGAAAGAAAGAAATTTTAGACATTGTTACCATTCAGGAAACTGCTAAATGGTGAGAAAAAATGTAAAATTCACAAAACAATGCTTATTCAGGATCTCTTTGTGAAAAATTCATACAAAAATCAACAACAAATTTATATCTTTTGCTATAAAAACTCATTAGGTACATATGTGCACGGAGGCTTGGAGCGGGAGGGGTCCTGTCCGAAAAGAGCGGAACGAAAGCACACACCGGCTGGGTAGCTGCCCAGCGGCGAACGTGTTGGCGATCTGAAAGCTATCCAATCTGGAGTTCAAAAATACGTGAGTTTCAAACGAGATCCCTTTCCGTAAGCACCTTGATGTCTAATTCACAAGTCATTCATTCGCCAGGGACCTTTACGATCTGCATTTATTATATATATATACTCTTTCTATAAATGCATTATAAATATTTTATCAAGATTTCATAAGAATCAAGTTTCTTAGCTTGGAATACATTGGAATATATATTATACATATATATATTTATTTATACCTAAAATTTAAGCAATACTTCATGCTACTTGCTTTTAATAAAAAGCATTCCGATCATAACACTGGAAGTGTGCCTAGGACATGCTTCACAACCAAATGGAGATGCTCAATTGTTATAGGATGTACGAGAAAAGAACACTTTGGATTCATTTAAAATTTGTTGGACTTCAAAACCCCCAACAGTATTTGCCACTTTGCTGGAACTACCTCCGTTTCTCTTAAACAGCACTAAAGCGAACCCGGGCCTGCAGGCCGGCGGCCCCCGGAGCCCCCCCACCCCGGGCCAGCACGCAGCCACAGGAAACTGTCCCACCAATTCCTGCTGTTTATTTTTTTCTTAAGGCATTGTTCCTCAGACGTCAGAAAACCCAGCCACAAAAATCCATCAGAGCAATAAAAAAAAGGCACAAACTCGCATCTTCCGATGGCTTGGGGAAACCAAAGCCAGTTCCCGCAGGCTCCCGTTTCGGTGTGCGTCCAGCTTTCCCCCGCACGCACCGCCCCGGCCCCCCGCCCCGCCGCAGGCCCCGCCGCACGCGCCGCGGTGCACCGCTGGGCTCTGGGACGGGCCGGAGCCCGAGAGAACGTTCTCTTGAACAAAAGAAGCTACAGGATGCGTTGAGTGGTTTACACGGAGACTGTGGAATTGTGGGTAATAATCAACTGTAAGCACCAGTTTTCATCGAGTCTGTTTTGTATTATTAGATCTTTGATTTGCGTCTTCCTTCCCTCGCGGCCACGGAGCGGGCAGCTCTGCCGCGAGCCGCCACAGGCTTCCTTCCTCCGCGGCCTCCGTCGAGGGAGCCGAGAGCGCGGCTCCCAGTGGGTCCCGGTCCGCGCAGGGCTGCCCGCCGGGGAGCCGGGCCGGGCGGGCGGAGGCCTCCCCCTGCCGCTCCAGCCGCGGTCAGAGGACGCGGGCAGGCCGCACACAAACAGGAGCTTTGCCGGCGGAGCTTCGAGACGGGACAGACAAACAAGAGGCCCGCAGCTGCGCGGGAGGCTACAGCGGCGGCTCCTCCTCCATGGGCTCCTCGTCGGGTCTGCGGCGGCGCCGGGCACAACAGAGACACAGAGCCCGCGGGGTGAGGGCAGTGCCGCCCACCGGCCACCCGCCCACCGCCCCTGCCCCCGGAAGGCGGCCGGGACGGGGCCCCGCTCGGAGCGAAGGCTCCTCGACGGTCCCCACGGGCCTTTCATGCAGGCAAGAGGTGGCCGTGGTGGGACCCCTGCCCTCCGTCCCTCCGTCCCTCCGTCCCTCCATCCCCCACCCGGCTGGCCGCGCACGAGGCAGGGCTGCGGGGAGAAGCCACGTCCCGCCCACGACGGCCGAGGCCCGGGCTGTGGGCAGAGGGCGGCCTCGTGGGCAGCAGGGCCCGCCGGCGGGGCAGAGACGCTCACCTCTTCTCGGCGGGCTTCACGCCCACGGACAGCGAGGCCATGGCGGTGACGGTCTCGGCTTCCTCGTTCTCGCACTTCTGGGCCTCTACCAGCGAGCGCCCCACCGTGGAGCAGAGGCGTGGCAGGGAGCGCCAGTACTGGCCTGAGCGGAGAGGCATGGTTACTGGGCTCCCCCCCGCTCAAGCCTGACTCCTCACGGGCGCCCTTAAAAGCACGTCTTCCAGGAGCCAGAAGCCAGGGAGCACCTGGCTCACAACTCACAAAGACTGGGCCCCTGGGAGAGGCGGCCAGTGGAGTCCGGTCCTCCCTGAGGCAGGGGTGCCTGGGATGGGCCGGGGGTCTGGGGGGCCTCCCCTGGGACCCTCAGAGACGAGGGGGGCCTCAGCGTGAGGGGAACGAGCAGGGGGGCCAGGCCGGAGCTAGTCACTCGGTGTCTGCTCGCACACGGGGCTTCTCAGCGGGAAGGCTGGTGGGAACCCAGCGTGTGCACCGGGGACCACAGGGCAGACCCACCTACGGGACAGTCTCAGTGACCTGGGTCACCCCATGCCCCCGGGCGGCCCAGGCAACTCACTGTGGATTTCAATGACTTTCTCCATGGACCGGACCGCGTTGGCGTTGGGTCTTTGCTGTAAGACCTTCTCTGGGAGAGGATCAAGCTAGAAAATAATACATAAATACACAGTGAACGCACAGGGCATCAGTCCCCATGCGCATTACATTACATTACAACGGGACAAAGTCGGTTTCTTGAGTGTATTTGTGGACAGAGACGAAGGAAAAGCCAAACATGGCTTTGCTATTTACCGTATGATTTTTTTTAAACAAAAGTAGATTTATTTTCTTTGAGATATTTTCTCAGGGGACCGTCAGGTGTATCCGTGAGCTCCTGCGTGAGCGGACACCACATCCAGGGGCGGGCTGGTGCAGAAGGATGTCTGCTTGGGACCCACTGAGACACCATCCACACCATCACACAGCATGAGGGAAATAATGAGAACCTTTGGAAATACCACTTTCACGTCTGTAGTCTTACAAGTAAGAATGCCTGAACATCCACTGACGATCTTCTTCACAAAATGGGGAAAAGGTAAAAGAAAGAAGACAGTGAGCGGAGTCTCTCCGAGGGGGGCCCTGTGCTCCCAGTGTCCCCTTCGGTGCAGACCGCAGAGGATAATAAGGAAGCATAAGCCAGTCAGAGACCCACAGGGCACGCCGGGGCGTCTGCAACATGACAACTAAGACACTTGGGGAAATACATCATGAAAACACAAAAATAATTTTAAAAAACTTTAAATAATTAGACAAGCCTACAACACCAGGGGAGATCTGCTGGGTTCCATAAGGAAGCTGGAACTGCCTGGGGTGGTCACACATCCTGGGACAGGCTGGGGGCCGTGCAGGCCTGCGCGGGCATGACCACAGCCCTCCCAGGGATGAGCCAGGCTCCTGCAGACGACGCACCCGCAGACACCTGGTGGGGAGAGGTTTGCTCTTAGCCTGGGCTCTGCAGGGAAGGGAAGCGCCGGCCGCGGTCTCCCTGAGAACCTGCCTGGTTCACACGCCGTAAGCGGAGGGGCTGGGCGCCTGGCAGAGCAGCCGTGGGCCCCCTCATGAGGCTGCTGCCTCGGGCTTTCAGTTCAGTTCCAGAATGCTTGAGTCCCCAGCCAAAGCCATCATAACACACAGAAGTCAGCCACTGCGGTCGGGGCTCCGGAGAAACCAGCAGGGTCTCCAACACCACCCTCCAGGAAAAGGAGCCAGGCTCCTGGTCTTTCCCGAGGCTGGGGCACGGCAGATTTTAGAAGAGCCTGGCGCGTCCTGCAGTACCAGAGATGGAGGGAGCGCTCAGGAAATGACAGGCGGGCTAAAGGGACGCACACGAGGCCAGGCGGGAAAGAGACCACGGCACGGTTCTGGACCGTAACTCGGAGCGTGGAGTGTCCAGGAGTCTGCGCTGATGACCGAATAAGTAACAAGGAGGAGACACATGTTCCTCAAGAAGAACTTCACATAATTTGTGTACACACGCCCTCTCCAAAGGTGGAGCGGAGTACCTTGAAAAACAAGACATACACTGAGGTAGAGTCTACAAAGTACTTGACTGGTGTTCTTTGCTGAAAATTATCAACATTTCAAAAACGACAACCAAGGGAAGGCTGAGAGGCTGCCACAGCCCAGAGGAGAGTAAGGACATGGAACGGCTAGACGCACAGTGGGGTCCAGGATGGGGACCCTGCCACGGTGAGGGCAGTCGTGGGAAGGCGAGCGAAATCCGGGCATGGTCTGGCCCAGCAGGGCCGGGTCAGGGCTGGCTCCCGGGCTGAGACAAAGGCTCTACCGCGATCAGATGGCACCGAGAGGAGACCGTCCGAGGGCCTATGGGAGCTTGGGGGCCAGCTCTGCGACTTTCCTCTAGGTCCAAAGCTACCCAGAATTAAAAGTCTAGTAAAAAAATGCAGATTTGGATCCTCAAAGACTGATTATTGAAATGATCAGTTTTAAACTATAAAGTATGTTTAGTACGTATTAAAAATAAGAGACAAATGTAGGATTACTGAACTGAACTGGAAGATTTGAAAGAGAGCCAAACAGAACTTCTAAAAATGAAAATGCAACAACAGGAACAGGAAACTCCTATCAGCTAAGGAGAACACTGGTAACCTGGAAGCGACAGCCGAAGAAATGACTCTGGACGCACTGGGGACATGGGGAGCGGGCAGAGGGGGAGGGTCTGTGTCCCAGAGGGTGGGGGACGAGACCCGAGCAGGAAGAGTCACATGACACGCCCACACCCAGGTGCTCCGGAGCGAAGCCGCAGAGCTCCGGGGATGAGCAGAGAGCGGGAGAAGGACAGTCTGCAGGGGGACGCAGCCCGCCAGCCACCAGCTCCCACACGGCAGAGAGCAAGACGGCGTGCGGTCGCTTCAGAGCGTCCAGAGAGAACACGACTGTCGGCCACAACTGTGGCCCTGTCACTCAAGAACGAGGGCAGGGGCGCCCGGGTGGCTCAGTCTGTTAGGCGTCTGACCCTTGATCTCAGCTCAGGTCATGATCTCAGGGTCGTGAGTTCAAGCCCCACGTTGGGCTCCATGCTGGGTGTGGAGCCTGCTTAAAAAAAAAAAAAGAACGAGGGTAAAATCACAACTTGAATAAAGGCAAACAAACAGGGGACGGTGACACTGGTGTCCCTCTGCCAGGAAATGTACGGGGTGTGCTGGAGGCACTGTGGTCCTGGCTGGTGGTCGGAGAAGCAAGGGGAGATGATGCACACGAATGCAGGAAAGGCCATGGACGCAGGGACTACATTAAACAACAGTAATGGTGTCAAGTCAGTGACTACGAAGGAAGGAAGGAAGGAGGGAAGAAGGAAGGAAGGAAGAAGGGAAGGAGGGAAGGAGGGAAGGAAGGAAGGAAGGAAGGGAGGAAGGACGGAAGGGAGGACGGAAGAAAGGAGGGAAGAAGGAAGGAAGGAAGGAAGGACGGAAGGAAGGACGGAAGGAGGAGGGGGAGAGGCCAGTCAGGGACCGCACACACACCCCGGGAGGGGCCGGGGCGGGGGCTGCCCAACGGAGCCAGTAAACACAGGACAGCGGCCGGCACGGGTCCGTCTCGGGCAAGCAAGTGACTTTTCGGTAAAGCCACGTCCAAAGGGGCGTGCTGTGTTTGGTCTGCGGCCCCACGTGGGTCCGGGTGGCGTGGGGAGGGAAGAGGCCACTGACCGCGTCACAGGGATGTGCTGACACCTGTAAGGGTCGCCCCTGGCAACTGGCAGCCATGTACCTTCCCCCCAGCGGAGGGGACGGGCGCCATGTGGGGGACCCTCAGTCACGTGGGGACAGGGCAGAAGAGGGGGAAGCACGCAGACCAGAGAGACGCAGAAACGAGTCTGGAAAAAGCAAAGCCACGGAAAACAAGGCGCAACCAAACCCACCGTAAGGACCAGTGTCCACTTAACGGGCAGCCGTGCACTATCGAGAAAACCCATCCTGGAATCCAGCCTCGCGCTGTTTATGGAGGAAGCAACTGGACAGGAGGTGGCGGGCTCCCCGCACGACACGCGTAAACGGAAAACTGTGGCTGGACGTAAAGGACGGCTCTACACGGTGACAAAAATGCCAATTCATCAAAAGGATGTGATGCTTTAAAGTTTGTGCACATTTGGTAAAATTGCTTAACACGCAGGAAGTGAACGTCGCCAGAGCCAACGGAGGTGAGCAGACGCGCCATGCGAGGGGTGGTGCACGTCCTCCTCAGAAGGAGCAGACGGGGTCGGCAGAGAAAACCAAACGTGAAGGGCACCACGGGCGAGCCTGGGCGATGGACAGAGGTGTGCGGATGGGGCGGAGGAGGCGCGCTCCCTCAAACGTGCGTGGACGTCTACGCAGGCAGACCGCTCCCCCCACGATACCACCACACCTGTTCTTAGCACAGCGTCGGTCAGAAACTGGGCACAAATGAGAACCATGCGGCTGTGAGGTTGGAAATTAAATAGCACAGCGATCACGGGTCCCCGGAAAGCAGGAAATGCTTAGAAATGAAAAGCAATGAAAATGCCACGTACCAGCGTGCGAGGTGCAGCCAGTACTGAGCCTAATGCAGACGTCAGAGCAAGTAGGTGCTCAGTTTAGGAAGGGAGCAAGAGAACACTCCTGGGGAAAGAGGTAAATACACAGAAAAGGGGCAAAAACAAATTCTGGAAAGGGAAGGCTACTGTAGCTGAAAGCTGGTTCTTTGAAACGGCTCAACTGGACAAGTTCCGATACGACTGGGTAAGGGAGCCACCGAGGCACAGATGTGCACCAGGAGGGAGAGGGCCCGCGGCACGGGTGCGGCGAGGACAACCGGCCGAGGTGGGCGAATCTCCACGGCCCAGGAGAACTCCCGCAGTCAAGGAAGAGGTTACTCTGATCCTGCGCTCACTCCTCCAGGGGTCAGAAAAAGAGGAGAGGCCTAACTGTCCATCAGTCCGTCCGCCCACCCACCCATCTGCCCATCTTGCCTTTCACCCACCTACCCATCCATCCAATTTCCCCCTCTAAGAATAAACAAGAAAAATATGGTTTAGGAGAAACATGGGCCAAAGCCGTGAACTTCACTAGAAGAGAAAGTCTAAGCTGCCAACAGGCACCTGGGAAGATGCTCGGCACCAGCAGCGACGAAATGACCCGCCCCGCCCTGGGTGCTGTTCACCCCTCCTACTGGCAGAGCTCAAGTGTCAGGATGCCAGGTGTTGCCGAGGCCCGGTGCAGGGAGCTCACCCCAGCCGCCAAGCTGCGACAACCCGCTGGGTCCCAGGCAGGACAGAGACGGCTCTGCTGACCCCCGCAGCGGGGACCCTCGCGGGGACAGTGATCCCCGAGAGCGGCCTGCCCAGCCAGGTCCTCTGTTGAGGGCGGTGAGGAGCAGAGCCCAGGCTCCGCCCTGGCACGAAGCCCCACCCACCGGGGCGGGGTCATCAGAGCCTACTGTATCCTGCCTGCCTGTTCCGCCCAGACTCTAGTATTTGTCAGAAGTTCTGTTTTAAGAACAAAAAGGGTTTTAGGAACATAACTCATTCCATAAATTATCACTCTGAAGCAGAGGGGTGCATCAGAGCGAGGGGGGCACACCTGGCTCAGCTGCTCCCCCGTCCCGGGGTGGGGGCTCCCCATGGCCCGTCTCCCAGCGGGACACACACTCCAGGGCAGCTGGCCCTCTGGGGTCTTATGTCACCCTCCCCCCAACACCCTCTGCCACTGTCAGCTCCCCTGTCTCGAGCCACCCTGGGGGATCGGCCAGCCCACGCATCGACGCTGCAGCTGGGCTGGCAATGGGGGCTGGCTCGTTCTGTCCCTAGCACCTGGCAAAGGCCGCTGGAGGGTGGAGGCCTCACCGCGTGCTTGCACAAGGGGCAAACAAGGAAGGAGGGTCCTTACCCCATGCCGGCAACCTTGTCCGCTCTGCCTGTCATGCAGTTACGTGGAATCCGGGGGAGACCACGACAAACCTAGGGCACAGTGCCCTCCCGGAGGCAGGGTGCTCAGAAGCCCGAGGGAAGTCTCAGGAAGAAAGGGGTAAAGGGACAGAAAGGCAAGCACAGTGAGCAGCGGTGATGGCTGGTTTCCGCGGGGTCCAGTGACGACTGGGAGAGCGGAAGGGGTCAGCATGAGGCTGCGATGCGGCTGAGAGTAGGAGCCCCCAGACAACGCCCTGCAGGCTGGCGCCTGGTCAGCTCGCCCCACAGTCATGCAGCAACCAGCGCTGGGCTCTGCTCCAGGGCCAGGGACGTGACAGACTGCTTCTAGGCTCGACTTAAGAAAAACGGACCAGGAAAGGGGAGAAACTTCATGACGCAAAATACTACCCCCTTACTAGTTGGGATTCTATTCTTTCATTTAATATATATCTTCTGGGCAGCCCACTAAGTGCAAATCCCTGTTTTACAAACTTGGGGTTTGTCAGTGAACAAAGCAGACACCCATCCCCCAGCCTTACAGTGTCTCCTTCCCGGGGAAGGACCGCCAGTCACCTAAAACCATACTGGATGAGTAAACCCAACAGAATGTCCAAAGGTGCTGAATGCCATGGAAAAGCACCGAACAAGGTCCTGGGACACGGGGTGCGGGTGGGCAGGCTGCTACGTCCATGCAGGGGGCAGAGGGGCCCTCACTGAGCAGGTGACCTTCGAGCAAAGAGCAGGAAGAAGCAGGACAGGTGAAGCCCCGGCTCCCTGGGGAGCAGGACAGGCTGTGGCCAGGCAGGGGGAGGGGGCAAAGTGCTGGAGGGGAGGGCGGGTCCGGCTGGTGCAGAGCAGAGGGGTGATCTGGTCCATCCCTGGCAGGCAGCAGTGACTCTCCCACAGGCAGGGTCAAGTGGGGGTGTAGGCGAGGGGAGTAGAGAAATGAGAGTCGGAACCCACACTGTAGAGGGGTCTAAGGGACAAGAGAGGGCGGCCCTGCTGGGCGCGTGGCCATACCCCTCACGGGCCAGACCTCTTGGGGTCTTTGTGATCTGGAAGGGGAGCTCAGCTGGAGAAATAGGTCACTTAATGCCAAAGCATTGCACTCGGGCTGTGGGCCTGCTCTGAGAGCTGGCTCTTCTGGGGGGAACAATGGGCCGGCTATAGGCAGAGTCCTGTCCTGAGCGTGACAGACAGGAGACCCCAAGGCGACCTTCATGCCGCGTCCACCCCCACCTGAGTCTGCAGACTTCAGAACCACACTGGAAATGAGGCTTATCATGTTCAGTCTTTAAAAAGCTGGCCTTAGCAAAAGTGGGCAGGAAAATACTCAGAGACCGTCCAACGTTGAGGACGAGAAAACTCTGCCCCACGCAGACCACGCTTGGTCCGGTAACAGCTGCTCAGGGCTCCCGCTGTCTTTTTAGGTATGGAAATCATTTTCTGCTCCATAGTTTCAAAGGGCTCACACTTTAGGTGAGAAGGATCAACAGATGACAGCATCCTGACAGAAGGGTTATTAAAACACGCCGGCAGAACTTGGGTCCACGCTCATGCTTGTCAGAACGCATAGAACTCTACGTGCTTGGGAGTACCTGCGCTGGCCAGGAAAACTTCAGCGATGGCGGCGCCAGGCCCCCGTCCTCAGGGGCACCTGTCCCGTCCCCACTGGGGGCCTTTCTCTGGCCGGCACCAGGCTGTCACACAGCCAGGTCCCCGGCCCATGTAGGTCACACAGCAGGTGCGCCTGCCCCTCCTTCCATCCAGAGGACACAGGAGACGTCACAGGAGGACCACGTGTAGCTGTGTGACCCCACGCCCACTGCACGCACGCCTGCCCGTGCCCACCAGGCCCTGCCCAGCCTCCCCTCGGCACTGCGCCCGCTAGCTGGCTCCCGCCTCTCTGTTCCCCGAGCGCCGTCGGTCCAGCCAGTGCTTCCCCCACAGCCTCTTGGCCTCAGCAGGGCTGCTCCCCAGGGACAGATTTCAGTCCTCGTCCTCCTTCCAGGGGCATCAGCACTGTGGACCACGCCCCAGGGGGCTCTGTGCCCTCGGCCACACTCATGACAGTCAGCCTCCGGGGGCCTTGGGCCACCGCCTGGTCACTCTTTGAAGCTTCAGCTCCCAGCTCATGCCAGCGGCGTCCTCTGCCAGCTGCCTGCTGTCCCTGAGCACGTCCACAGCCGCTCATGGCTGGAGCCTAGGGGTGGCCCTGCCCCACCCTGCCCCGCCCCCCTGCTCCAGGCAGCACGCCGCCGGGAGTGCGTGCCGAAGTGTCCGTCCAACACACCGCGCTCCAGCCCCCAACGGCTGTGGGGCAGAGGAGTGGGGCTCGGCCCAGCTTTCTTGCACCAGAAAGATTTTTAAGAGACCTTGATAAAACGAGTGCTTCCTGCTCTTTGATGTGCTTAAGGAAAAGAACATTTTCTTGTTGGAGAAGCAAACACCCAGGAAGCAAGAACAGGCATGAGCTGAAAGCCAAGTTCTTTATTGTTATTTTAAAATAACTAGCTCTAAGAATCAAAAAGCTTCAGGACGGTTTGGATATATTACTCAATTGCCTTTAAACTCTAACAAAAAAGGGGGGAGAAGATTGCTTTATGTAAAAAAAGAGTGGGTGAAATGTGGACACTTCAAAAACAGACTGGTGTTCTATTCTAGAAGAGTCAAGTGCAATCCACCTGACCAGGAAGGAGACATGTCACAGGGCTCTGGGGTCTACTGGGGACTTAGCTTAAAATGGACACCATGCAGGACAGAAGGCTGTCAGGGGACAGCAGAGCCGCCTGAAGCCCACCGCCCACACCCCCATGGCCGGCCATGGCCCGCCCCAACGGTGGCCAGGGAGCACGAGCTCCGGACCCCACGGGGCATGTGGGTGCAAAGCAATTCCTCACGGGGAGCCGGGCCCTGGTGCCTCTGACTGCTGGTCCTGCTCACCCCTGGTGCGGAGGATCTTGACTCTCCTCCTCCAGCCCCTGAGCTCAGCCACCGCGGGCTACCGCCCCAGGAGGCCCGAGAGGGGTTTCCTCCATGACTGCTGCTCGAAGACTGTGCCCACTTGGTCACCGCCCTCCTCTGGGTGTGTGGGCCCAAGACTGAGACACCATGCTTTCCTCCTTGGTGCCACACTCCCCGGGGACACCTGGCCTTCCTCCCCTTGCCAGGCCAGCTCACGCACAGGACACGCACAGAGCTGCCCAAGGATCTGACCCCAAATCAGGCCACGCTCACCCGTGATCCTGTGCTTGTATGGCTGATGCCAGGACCTGGGTCCTGACCTCACTTCTGCCTGCAAACACCATGTTGTCAGCTCTGTCCACCCTCAGCCTGGAGGGGCACAGGCCACGCACCCCATCCTGCTGTGTCCACAGAGGGCCTTGTGGGGCTCACCCGAGTCAAAGGGAGCAATGCTGACTGCAAACGGCTTGAGGATAGAGCCCTACGTCCCACCACTGGAGACCTGTCTACACGTCATCATTCCACCCTGTCTTACTGGACGCAGTCAAATTTGATGTGTGCCTTCGAGGGCCTGCCTGAACCCCGCTTTGTATCTCCCGTCAGAGCCCTCCTCAAACGCCTTGTTGGCCCCACCATCTGCTGCATGTCCCCGCTGGGGGTCTAGGAGGGCAGCCTCGGGGTGAGCCTGAACCAGCTCTCGGAGATGTACCTCCTGGAGGAACCCTAACAGGCGCTCAAGCTTCCAGGCTGAGACACTGCAGGGACGGGGCCCCAGGACGCGTCTATGGCGTGTGAGACGGGCCTCAACAGGGGCCTTCCTAGGCCAGGCAGGGGCAGCCCTGCTCGGGGGAAGCGGCTGGTACTCATCATATCACCCTTTCCCGGGGCTTCGGGGCCGTCTGGCCTTGGGTGTCTCCCAACAGGGGTCAGTGCAGTGGGAGTGGCGCCCTCCCCACCAGGTAGTATCCACCTGGGCCTCCCCGGCACCCACCCTCCAGGCCACTCTGCTCCCTAGCCTTTTTCTGGACGGGACATCAGGGGTCCTCACAAGTGGCCCGGGTATCCCAGCACTGTCCGCGCCATGGGTGGCCTGTCCTCCCGAGCTGTGTGTCCTCCAGCCTCATTTCAGGGCCTTGTCACTCGGGCTCCCTTGAATCTTGGTGGTGACCAGCAGGAGGGTGACCAGCAGAGGGACAGCGGCACTCCCACTGGACACCCAGGGAGCCTGCCCCGCTGGACTGTGTCCTCGCTGGCTGCAGACCTGCACACGCCCGTTTCGTCTCCTGAGGAAGGGGCTGTGAGTCCCAGGGGATGGCGCGGGAGCAGAGCGCGAGGGCTGCCTCCAGGCGTCCCGCACGTGGGCCCCCGGCACCTCCCTGCTCAGGCCGGGCCCTGCCTGTGCTCCCCGCGGCAGCAGCTGACTTGCTTCTGGGACCCCGGCGGCCACGCCACAGCAAGCACCAAGAGGAAGCTGTGCTGTGAGGGGCCGGGACCCGCCCTTCAAGGGGGCCAGGAGGTAGGTGTGGGACCCCATATCCAAAGGCCTGTGGATGGACTTAGAATTTCAGGAAGAGCGCATTTCCAAAAATCCAAGTGGAAGCTACAGGTAAGTTCCGTGTCACAAACTTCAGAGGCTCGGCCAGCTGCAGAGCATCCTGTCGAGGGCGGCACCTCCCCTCCTGACGTCCGGTCCACTCCCAGCTGGGCAGCTCTCCCCACCGGGAGCACCAGCCAGGAGGAAGGGGCCCTGGCCCAGTGTCATTCTGGAATGTGACGCTCCCAGGGACTCTCTCCCTTGACCCCTTCACCCCCTCTCCCGTCCGGACCCTCTGAGCTCAGCTGTGCAAGCCAGCATCTCCCTGACGTGGTCCTGCGGCCCCAGTGGGGACACGGCACAGGGCCCCCAGCCTGGGCATTGCCTACAGGTTCAGAGCAGGGAGCCGGAGCTCCACGCCCCAGCCTGCAAGACCGGCACAGGGACACTGTCCCCAGAACTTACCTGAGAATCTCCCCGAGAACTGACTGTCCACAGAGAAGGAAGCGAGATTAGAATATTCTCAACACGACCCACATGCAAAGGTGAGCACCTTTAAAATACAGGATCCTGAGCCACATTTACAGAGAAAAGGGCTCTCGGTAGTCCTCTTGCTCACCTCCTTCCGCCCTAACCAGAGAGCCTTGTCCAACGGTAACAGTCCTATACGGGGTGAGCATTAACCCAGAGCCGGAGCACAGCTGCAACAGGTCTGGGCCCTGAGCCCCTGCACGGAGCAGCCCCGGGCCCCTTGGTCCTCCTACCTCGTTGCCCAGCAAAGCAGAAACACATGCTTCCGAGGCATCGCAGATGGCCGTGAGGTCGTGGCCCCCCTCCAGGGCCAGAACGATCCGGCCGCCAGCCAAGCCCATCAGCTGCTTTGTCAGGTACCCGAAACCTGCAAGAGGAAACGGGAGATGCAAGCGGAGGACGAGGGCGAGCCGCGGAGCCGACGCCTGGCTGCGGATCAAAGCGCCCAGAAACGCATTACATCACATTACAGAGACCCAGGGGGCTGGCGCTCCAAAACACATAATAGAAGCCAGGTCTGATTGTAATAAATTCATTGAAGAATTTCAGTTTGGGATTCTTTTTGATCTGTTTGAGAGTAGGAATTATGGTTTTGGTGCTTTGATTTTATAATGCCGCAAATCATCTCGTTTGGGGGAAGGAAGGAACCCCAGGAGGAGCCCCTCAGCTTGCATGCTGGGACCGTGGAGGGGGGAGCATGAGCTCGTCCCCACGGTGTGCCCTCGCAGCCTGGGGACCAGAGGCCCGGGGGTTCTGGTCAGCGGTGTGCTGAGCACATGTGTGTGCGTGTCCATTCGCGGGCACACACACCACAGGGCGGGCCCCTCCTGGACTCTTACACCCCGCGTCTGGCGGGTCTGGCTTTCACCGACAACCACAGCGTGCCCCCTGCACCCACATCCCCTCCCGTCCGCAGAGAGCGCCTGGCGGGTAATGGTGATTACCATCCTCACCAGAAGCGTCTGACGTTGATTAGAGCTGAACAAAACCGTGCCACCCTGGTCAGCAGCCCCGTCACCAGCTGCCACCAGCACACTGGGCCCAGGGCTGGGTGGCGCTCCTGGCGGCTGTGGGCCTGGAGAGACCGAAACCTCCCAAAGCCTCGGCTTCGTCTCTGACGGAAACAGTGACGCGGGCCCCGAGCGCTCCTGGTCCTGCGCTTCACGGGAATGCACCTTCCGCAGAGGGAAGGTCCGTGGCCGCCCTCAATCGAGCACGTCTGGGGACAGCATTCTCCCACAGCATTTGCTCACTCTGCATCTTTCTGTCACATTTTGGTAATTCTCACAATATTTCAAACTTGTTCATTATTATTATTATGTTATGGCGATCACAACTCGCCTACAGCTCACACGACGGTCAGCACATTTTAGCAACAAAGTTGCTTTCAATGAAGGTCTGTACGTGGTTTTGCAGACCATCTAGCGCACATCTAACACACCACAGTGCACTGCTAACGTCACTCTTCGATGCACTGGGAAGCCCCAGATTCACTGGCCTGGCTACACTGCGGCATCTGTTCTACTGCGGAGCTTTGGGGCTGAAGCTGCGCTATCTTGGGGTGAGCCCGTAAGGCTCGGAACTCGGACGGCAGCAATCTGGCCACGCGGAGGGGTGCTGGGCACCCTGCTCCCTCCTGGCCCTCTGCCCGGTCACTGCGTGGGCCACTGGGCCTCCGGCCGGGTCAAAAGGCTCTGAGGTCTCTGCCAGAGCACGGCCCCCAGGAGAGCTACCCTGCGCGCCCTGGTCCACACCAGCCCGCTGTGTGCCCTGTGCTCTCTGGGGCAGCCGGTGCGGTCATGTTTTTAGTAAGACATGACGAGGAGAGTTTCCTCCCATTGTTACTAAAGGAGAGGCTTGAAATACAGAGCACACCTGATCATAAACACAGCAGAACCCAGACTGTTCCTGGGCCATCTGCAAACCCGACTTACATTTAGCGGAGAGGTTGTAGCCGCCGAGGGGTGTGGGGTGGCCCTCCACAGCGTCGAAGCCCGACGACACGAGCACCACATCAGGGGCAAACTCGTTCGCGATGGGCATGACCACGGTCCTGCAAAGGACAGGAGAAGGGGACACGGGGTCAGCTGGGGACAGAGCCATGGAGGAGGGTGGATGGCCACTGACAGCCTGCCCTGTCTCCCCTCAAGGTCAGCAGGATAAGGGCTCCATGAGGGAGCTGGGAGATCAACCCAGTGTGATCACAGCTCATTTTATTGATATCTTCAATGTCCAAACCGGTAAGCCCCAATATAAATGCCCAGTGAAGCCACAGCACAGGGGTTCTTGAGTAGACTCGTTGGTACGTTCGAGGCAATCTATAACCCCCACAGCACCAGCTGCCCAGGCTGCTAAAGGTCTCCCCCCCATCCCTGTCCCCTGGCTGTCCTGTCTTGCTCCTGGAGGGGGGAGGCTCTGCTCACCCCTACGCTCGCTTTATGTGGCCCTGATTCAAGACCGGCACAGCCACCGACCGCCCCTGGTACCAGGGACCCAGAGCTGTGTGTCTGAGAAGGCGGGGGAGCCGCTGAGCAGCCCTGGCCCGGAGGGGGCCCTGGTGGGCTCCTTCCACCCACCCGAGGCCACAGCACCAGCCACACGTGACTGGACGACCCGCACGCACGCGTGGGAGGGTGATCGCTGGGCCAATCTGACACCTGGGATCTGTAAAGCGACAGCTGGTGATCAAATTTAAGAGAACAGACAGGTTACAAGTGTAAACACCCACTGGGAAGTTCAGTGGTTTAGGGATACCAGGGAAACAAGGAAACTCGTCCACTCGAAAAGTAGAAGAAACACTTCTTAACAGGAAACAACCACTCACGAGCATGCAGTCTGATTATATCCTATAAATGCACGCTCTGTGCTCTGCGAGCGTATTACGACGAGAAGCTAAACAACTTTGTCAGTTAAACTTGTTTTATTCCATTTTGAATGCATCACCACAGACTTCCAGAGTCTCCCTCCTCCCTCTGGGCCGTGTGCCTGCAGCGGGCTGGGAGGCGGCTCGTCATCACCCACGCGCCATGCACCTCCGCAGGACTCCTCACTTGCTCGTGGCCATGGGAAGTCCGGCTTTCCCCATCTCCCGCAGGTTGGACCAAGTTTCTGCGGCATCAAAGGGCTGCTTCCTGTTCCTGCAGCTTCCAATGGCATGCAGGTCCCGCTGCTCACCTCTGACTCAAGTCAGTCAAGCGGGTGTCCAGAGGCTCGCACGGGGAGATGGCGGCATGCCCCCGGCCCGGCCCACGGTCCCCTCCCACCCAGGTCAGCGGGAACACCAGGGCCACTGTGCAGCAGGGGTGGGACGAGAGCCTCCACAGTCTCCCATGCCTTGTGGTAGCAAATAAAACTTTATACTGATGTCTGTAAAGTCCACTCCATAAAGCACCAGCGTCGGCCAACAGAAGCAAAATGAACAGCTTTTCTGCTCAGAACGATTCCGGACTGTGATCCTCTTGAAAGTCCCTCTGGTTCCAGGGGGTGAAGTGATGGCAACTACACACAAGGTTAAGATCCCGCCGCCCATCTCTGCAGGCAGCGTGGGACGCGCACGGCCCGATGCTCGAGGACCCCGCCAGCAAGCCCTTCCGAGAAGGACGTCTGCACCGCCGGAGCAGCCTCCGGGCGTCCCTCCGATCAGGTCGGGCACGAGAAGGCCTGCCGTGCCGACAGGCCCAACGGCACACGCGGGCGCTCTGCCAGCCGAGAAGCCCACCTCCGGACCCTCACGCTGGGCGGCCACAGGCCAGCGCTGGCTCCTGAGCCCCGCACGGCTTTCCTCTCTCTTCCGAGGCTGTGCCCAGTTCACGCAGCCGCCTCTGGACTGCGTCTGCCCCAGGCTGGTCAAGTGGCTTCAGGGGACCCAGGTCTGCACCCAGGGGGCCATTCAGGGGCCACAGGAACACCACCTGTGACTCCTGACCAGGGACCAGCAGACGTTCCCACCAATAGCCAGAGAGAATGTCATCTTCAGGACACAGGGCCCGTTGCCCCGACTCGCACCACCCTTGTCGTGCGCAAGCGGCCACGTCCGTATGTGAACACGTGCGCGTGGTATGTTCCACTAAAACGTAGAAAACACGTGGTGGGATGTGGCCCAGGCCCATTTCACTGCTGTCAGGATGACTCTTGAGCACACGACACCTGCCTCACACTGTGACACGCTTCCTCGCGTCCTCTGGGACGCCGCACAGAAGTTCTCCGACTGTCAACACGAAGTGTGCACCAGTCTTCTAAGCAGACCGTCTGCTCAGGGCCCGCGCCGGAGCGTGGGTTAATGGTCCGGCCACGGTGGCCATGGCGGGACGGCCGGCGCGGGCAGGAGGACGGGGGAGTGCTCGGAAGCCGGGACGAGAGCCCTGTGTTCAGCTCACAGCCAGAGACGCCGTCTGCCTTCCCGCGGGAGGACCCAGTTATCCAGCAGGGCCGGTCTACACCCGCCAAGGCTTTTCCCTGCCTGTGCCCTTCCAGAGAGATGGTTTCCTGATTATCTTAATGAAGTTCCTGTCACATAAACTGTCTTCGGGCCGAAGAATGGTTTCGGCCATGTGTTTGGCATGGATCTTGTAGCCAAGACCTTTGTTCAGTGAAAAACACAGACACCTTGTGTAGACGCTGGCTCGTTCACAAAGCGCTGTAGCAGCCCTTTTGCAGCAAATGCATGTGGTGGGCCCAGTTCTCGCTCTGAAGTACTGCTGAGCTATTCCGTTTCTAATCCCCCTCACAAAATTAAAAAAACAGCCCCGTTAAAACCTTCATTAGAGGAAGTTAGTACCAAGTGAGTCCCTGGCGTCTACACTTGCTGTGTGGCATTGCGCCCAGCCAATCAAAACAAAACGCGAAACCCCGTGTCTGCGTGTGCGTGTGAGCGGGGCACGGGCCCGTCGGACATGCGCAAGCACGAGCCGCGGACGCACGCGCACACCCCGTTCTAGCCCCTTGGTTTGGGGCCCTGCAGGTTGCAGCTGCAATCATCAGCTGAAGCTAAGGAAGTCTGCTGAGCCAGCCGGGCGCCGAGTGGTCTCCGGGCTGGTTCTCGGGAGCCCCGAGAAATGTCACCTCCCCTCAACAGACTCTGCTTCTTCACCTACAAGAGGGGGGCTGAATGCGGCTCTCCTGAGGATCCCGTCAGCCTCCCAGAACCCCCACATCATCATCCCACCCAGGACCCCCATGCTTCATTGATATCACAATGAAAACGGGACTCTGGCCTCGCATTTTATTTCTAGAATGAAATTTTAACAAACAAAAAAGTCTCGGAGACAGATGTCAATATTTACAGCAGACCCTCTCTCAAACCACCTCTGTAAGGTGAGTGTTTCTGGGGGTCAGCTTTGACCTCCTGCAGGGCAGCCTGAGGGCAGAGGGGGTGGGCTGGGGGCTTCCCAAGGCTGCAGACCATCCACTGTCCCCTCAGAGCCAGGGGGACGGGCACGTCTCCCAGAGAAGAGATGGGCCGGTGTCCGCACCTGGCGCGTCCCTTACCGTAGGAAACCAGAGAGCACACGGCTCTCAGGAACCACCACCATCGTGTCCCCTGAGCCCCTCAGTGCGCCCTGGCTGTGGGGGCTGGGGCTCAGGGGCGCAGCAGTCGGAGGGACGGAGCCTGGGCCTGGGAGCAGCCCCGGGACGCTGCCCACTCCCTTCCCGAGGCCTCACGAGGGCTGGCTGCCGGTGCGCTGCTCAGGGACACGGCCCTCCCCTGCCCCCTGCAGCTCACTGGCCACGCCGCGGCCTGTCCCGGAGGAGGGCTGTGTGTCCAGGAGAGGTGCGAGCTGTCACAACAGATGGGGTGGCCTGAGCACACTTGGCGAACGTGAAGCTCGCCATCAGTCTGGGCTGCTCCGTGGCGGGGACGGTGCCAGGCGTGTTGTGGGGCACATACAGCTAACACCATAGAGCGTGAGACTACGCAGCGTGCACGAGCACGTCTCCAAAACCCACAGGGGCATCTGAATGCAGTAACCTGTTCAACAGTTGGTTCCAACTTCTGGAAGGAAATGACCTTTTGATTTGTCTCCCAACCAGGGCCCCACACAAAACGCACCAAACTCATGGACATCGGAGGCCTTGGGCCCGTGGCGCTGTCCCCGGGGACTGTGCCCACCCATGCCAGAGAGCACCTGGGAACGTGGGGGGCAGCCCAGGGCCTCCGAGGGACCCGAACATGGTTCACAGCACCGGCCCACAAACATCTCCTTGCACCAGGTGCCTGAGAGCTCACCCGGCAGAGCCCGCGGCTTCGTCCTTCTCGTGTGTCAGGCGTCTGCAGCTAGAGAGTTCCAGGAGGTGGAGCTGCCCGATGGACAGAAGCCGCTGTTTCTGAACGGACAGACCCCATTCCACAGGAGCCTGGTGCCCTCGGTAGCTGATGACACGATTTTAACCACCACAGCACTTGCATCATTGGAAACCCCTTCTGTCGCGCGCTGGGCACACCCTGGCTTCGAGGGCCGGGAGGGGGCTGGGGCGCTTGCTCTGCGACCTGGGTCGGCCGCACCTGCACGGTGGGCCTGGCCCCAGAGCACCTGTGCAGCTCCTGCTGGGCTCTGGGGGCTCCGGGGTTGAGAGAGCATCTTCACCGGGGTCACCGGGCCCACCAAGCATTCCAACGCCGCTGAGAGTCAGTCAGACGACAGATAAACATGGGAACCACGCGCCCTGTCCTGGCCACGCCCCCGACAGCGATGCCCGCCGCCCCGTCCTGCTCCGTCCACCCCGCGGGCCCTGTGGCCGGCAAGAGCATACAGGCTGCCAGGGCAAAGCCAGACACTGAGGCCAGGCCCTCGGCCATCCCGTCTCCTCTCTGCCCAGCTCTGCATCCCCATGGCCCCCGGCTTCCCGGCTCTCTGTGCTCTGCTCGCCCAGACCCTGCCCTGGTGAGGTGGGGACGCCCCTCCTCTCTCCTGCTGCCTCCTCAGAGGTGGGGTAAGTGCGCCTTGCTCTGGCCCCTGCCCCTCCCTGCTGCTCCTGTCTGGCTGTCACTTGCAAAAGGTGGGGCGCCTGGCTCTGCTGGCTTCTCCACCCCTCCCGTCCAGTGCCCCGCCAACATGGTGCCCCTTCCCCACGGCCACCGTGGTCCCCACTGGGCTCAGCATGGCTGCCCTGCCCCCACGTGCTCCGAGCTCTGTCCCATCACCATCCTCAGGCCTGTCTAGGGCCTGGCACTCTTGGCCACCAGCCATCCATCTCCTAGCGCTCCCCTGCCCCTCCCCACCCCCAGAAATAAACAGCAGAGGCAGCACTGCCTGCTGAGGACGCCCCACAGACCCACGCCCGGCCTGACGAGCAGGTCTCTGCTGGCCCGGGCACCGCAGCCCAGGCCTCTCCCAGCTGCTCCCTTCTTGCTGTGCAGCCCACCTGGGTCTCTGCCTCAGCATCCCCATGTTCTCTCCTGGGTTCCTGCCCCGCTCTTGGCAGGGCCCTGGCTTCCCCTGGGGAACTCAACTCCAAGCAGCAAGTATTTAGGAGATGGCCCCTCCCCACCTGAGTCCCCCTCAAGGCTCCCACTAGACAGCTGTGGAACATCCAGACCTGCCACGTTGGTCACCTGGGCAGAGCCCCCGACATGCTCCTTGAGGGACACGGCCACGGTCCTCGTCCCCAGAGATGGCCCCACGTGCCCGTGGGCTCGCACTGCAGGTCTCCTCCCATGGGCTGCCTGACACCCCGTCCCAGGCTCGTTCCTCCAGGACTCAGGAAGCTCCTGCCCCTCCGCGGGCAGGTTCCCCAGCACCGCGTCACTGCACTCGCCCGCGTGCACTACGGCCGTGGGGGGGCCCACTGTCCTGGCTCCATGCCACCCTCCAGGAAAGCTGCTGAACATGAGCACGCACTCCGCCTCTAAATCACCACGGAACGTCCCAGGTAAGATGTCCACATAGGAAAAGACGTGGATGCCCTTCGAGAGACAGAACTGCCTTCAGTAAACAAGGTCCAGGGCTTTGCACCCAGTGTCTTCACGACAGTGAATCCTGGATGGAGGCAGAGCCTCTGCGGCTGGACTGGGCAGTGTGAGCGCAGTGGGCGCTGCCGAACCGCACACGCCACGTGGCTAAGACACAAAGCCTTCTGTGCACTTCACCACGACAATAAACAAATACAAATTTTTTTAAAAAAAAAAAAAACAACCCACCCCCCCCCCCCCCCCAAACAAAACACCTTATGGAAGTAACGGAAGTTCAAAGAGCTTCAATCTAGAGCTTCAATCTTTATGTCACCCTTGAAAGGTTGGGGGGGGACATGAAATGAATCTGCCCAGTTGCTCAATTTAAAGGCAAATCTCAATTCGTTAAAAGATTAAAGTTACCACTTCAAAATATCCAGTTTCTCTGACATCTTTGATAAACTTTATAAAGTCACACTTAAATGGAAGTTACGATCTAGAAGCACACGTGATCCCAGTTTCATTTCCTGCCTGCCCAGGCGACCCGCTCGCCCCCAGACGGCAGGCAGGCGAGGGCTGAGAGCGCATCGTGGTGTCCGTCCACCCAGAGCCCTCGCCTCTGCTCAGCAGACTTCAAAGCCCGTCTGGCGGTGCGCTGGTTTGAATTAGGGTCGCCGTTTCTCCTCAATCTGAGCCCGGGGAGAAAGTGCGGCTCCTTCTGGATTTCATTAGGGGCACCTTTCTTATCTCTTCTTCATCTCAGGCTTGATCTTCTGAAAGGCAACGTGGCAGGCAACGGGTCTGAGTAACAAGGTGCTGCCTCTGAGGCACACACTGTCCCTGGGGCCCCCCGACAAGGGGGAGAAGCACAGAAGAAAGGGGAAAGCGGATCCTGACCCTTCTTCCCCATCGATCGATGCCCGGGGAACCATAAATTGTAAACTTCAAAGTGCTATTTTACATTAAAATCAATAAAAAAAACCCAACCCTGAAACAATTTTCCTTTTCAAAGGAGCTATTTAAGCTTTACAAAGTTCATTTGATAAGGTATCATCCTATACACGCTTGGCAGAAGATGAAAACAGAACGTCAACAGCAACTCAGAGTGAAGGGTTCATCTTAAAGGCTGGCCTGGGGTGGGGGGGCGGGGGCGGTCCCCGAGGCTGGAGGACGACCTCCCGGTGCTGGGCGTCCCCGTGCCGGGACCAGAGCACCCAGGGGACGTGGTCCTGTGAAGCCGGCCACAAGCGGGCGATGTGCAAGCAGAGACCCCCCCCGCCCTCCCCGTACACCCATCCCAGCAGAGCGCCACCGTCCACCATGCCAGAGCTGGCCACGTGGTGCCCCGGGGTGCCTCATCCCCGCGGGGTTTCAGGGTTTCCGCCTCTCACGGCGGCTGTCCAGAGCTTTTATTGTTTTCGCAGCCTCCCGGGAGGGCCGGTTCTCGGGTGGGGGGAGGATAAAGGGGTGCTGTCTGCAGGCGCCCTATGGACAGCAGTGAGGACCCCGCTGCCGGGTAGTCGACTATGTACACTAGAAAACTTTCAGACGTTGTATCTGTTTGGGGGAATCCCTCCCCCTTAAATTACGCAGGCAACTGTCACAATTATATTCTATCTGATCAGGAGTAAGAAGAAACATCAACATTAAACCAGTGAGATCAGAGCAAGAAGTGATTCAGGGGAAAATCCAGGCAAAGGAATCTCCTAGGGATGTGACGGGCTCCGACTTGTAAAGACCGGCCTCACTGCTTGAGAAGCTGCCCTACAGCCCGACTTCATCAAAACTGCGCTGTTACTTCTATGAACCACTGAGCAGCTGGGAGGGGAACGTCCATCCACAGAGCCACACGTGTGGTCAGACCCAGCAACCATTCTGAGTTTGGAGATGAGCAAGGAGATGCTGGGAGGGGTCCCACGGCCCATGCAGGCTCCTCACGGAGCAGGCAGCAGAACACTTACAGACGGGTCCTCTGACAGAGTCACACCCACCAGGGACACGCGCATGTGTAACCACAGACACGCGCGCACACGGCCACGTGCACACGCATCCGCAGACACGCACATACATCCACAGAGCCACGTGCATCACAAGCACACGCCTGCACACATGTGCTTTGTGTTTAGATCAAGCAAGGTAAGAGCAGAGTTCGAGAACGAGGCAGGAAGAAAATTCACTGGAAACCTCACGGGGCTCCAATTCCTAGTGCACTGACAGGGTTTTCTAACAAAGGCCAAGAGCCCATCAAGCTCTGCCACCGGACATCACCCTTTTCCTCTGGGGGCCCTGGGACCCAGAGATGGCGTTTTCGGGAGACGGCGGAGGCCACCATTTAAAGTAAGAGGCAGGAAGCCTGCACTGTGGAGCGTCCATGTTTGGTTGTGGGAATTACTTCAATGTGGCCCAGATCAAAGTCGCAATCACCACGGCGCGTACAGAAAATCACCCCGCAGCTCTGTCCTAGTGGAGGAGAGCAGCGCAAAGTGGGTGGACAGTGGGGCAGTGGCCTCAGGCTGCAGCGATCACGGAGGAAGTCTGGTTTCTGTCGCGCAAAGGGTTTGTTGGAAGGAAAATCAGGAGACGGCCCAATCTCTCAGAGCTGAGCAGCCGCTCTTCGTGAACCTCAGGTTTTCTGAGCGCGGCACTGATCCTCACCTGGGCCTCAGCCACCTTCTTACCATTGAAACCCAGGGGGTTCCTGCTTCTCAGGTGAAGCCCAGGACGGCCCGCTGCAGACAGGAGGTGAGAAGGCGGCGTTGGAGACCCCTCCTCTGGCTTGAAGAACGCACGAGGAGAAACACCAGACCCCAGAGCCCTGTCTCTCCAAGCTGCGCAAACGCCCGAGTCTCCCAGGCACCCGGAGGGGAGCTAGAGCGGCCGCCCCGGGCGCATCCGCGTGTGTGCGTGAAGGGAGAGCGAGGCCAGAGAGCATCAGGGAAACCGAGCAGGGGCTGGGGGCGCGGGAGCGGAACTCCCGATTGCTTTGTACGTGCCCCGTGGTAGAGGAAGCCAGGACACTCACCTGAAGGCCGCCAAGTACTCCGCGTCTCCCATGGGGGGGTCAAGGCCGCCGGTGAAAGCCATGTTGACGTTGAAGCCCACGCCCGGCCCTGTGCCCACCTGCGTGGAAGAGAGAAACTCCTATCACGGGCCCTAGCCCGACCCTTGGTGCCCCGCAGCGGAGCCTGGGGCTGTGCTCACCAGCATGACCCCACGGCCTCTGACTCGCAGACTTCCACAGCGGAGCGTGGGCACAGAGTGCGGGGCTCTCGGCCACTCGCACGTGGGGGAGCCATGGGAGCCGCCCGGCCATGTGGGGAGACGGCCCTGCAGACGCCAACACAGCGCAACCAGAAAGGTCCGTGGATGAGGCCGTCCTTCCCTATTTCCTTCCGAGAAATAAGACCCAGAGTCTGAGGACACTTTTGCCCTGGGTTTGGGGCCTCTTTGTTCAGTGAGGGCAGGCTCTGCTGGGGGATCGGCTGTCACGACGGCTCTGAGCCTGCCAATCCCCCCGCCGTGTGGCCCTGGACGGGTACAGGACGGCACCAGCGCCCTGCCCGACGGACGGACGTGAGCAGTGGCCTGGAGGCGTTTCAGTCGTGCAACGCAGGCCTGGAGGACTGGGGGGTGCCCCATGCTTCCTCTCAGTCTCCCTAGATTAGAGCCAGAAATCACGTCCAGGCTTTCATGTGAACCTCAGACAAAATAAAGCCCGCATGCACACACAGGACGATTGCCTGAAATCGCTTGGGGCGAACGTGAGCAGGAAGCCCTTGCTTCTGTGTGTGCAGGGCTGGGCGTCCCCCGCTCTCACCTCCATGGCAGCCCCGCCTCGGCCCCTCCGACAGGCCTGCACGCCGGCAGACGGCCCCTGCTTACCTCGTCCGGAGCCCCACTGCCCGGGAAGAAGTTCCCGTCGTCATAGCGGTGAAGGGAAATGTACAGGACGTTCGGGTCATTGTAGAAGGCCTGCTGGGTCCCGTTTCCGTGGTGTACGTCCTGAAAGAGCGGGGAGAGCTGACTCAGCGCCGGCAGACGCCTCCAGCGGGGCCCGCAAAAAACGCGGCCGAGGCGACAGAAGGAAGGGGCCCCAGGTGTGTCCCAGCCAGGGATCCTCGCCATCGGCACCACGGCATACTGTAGGTTCCAGCAAAGATGAAGAGGCTGGTGCTTTAGGCCTACCCGGAGGCCATGATTTTCCAGACAAAACCATCTGATCAACTTCTTGCCCCTGCCACGTCTGTGTGAAGTGAGCTGACCACAGCTGTTCAGTTCAAGCCCACGTGAGGTAGCAGCTCTATGCCAGACACCGGGGTGCGGCAGGAGACCCTCCCACGGGCTGGGAGTGACAGGTGCGCACACAGCACGGGGGGCCCGGGCCCCACGCGCCAACGACAGACTGCTTCTGATCACCGTGCCCACATGTGAAAAGCACAAATGTGGGGCAGCTGGACTTCCACCAGGCCCGAGGCCACGCACGGGTCTCTGGTCAGGGCCGGAAAGGGCCACGGGACAGGTGGCCAGCTTCACACGGTGTGCACAATGTGAGGAGCTGCGTGCGAGTTAGTTATTTTAAACCCCGGGAACTGCTTGGTATGTTTGTCATTTACAAACGTGATCTAGGCTCCGTAGACACTGTGGCAAGCCAGCTGTAAATAAGGGGCTGTAAGAGACCGACACCGATCCCACCAACCAGAAACCCCTCGGCTGACAGGACACACACGACTCTCGCGATGGGTGCTTTCCGTAACCGAGGCAGCCCTGCACACACGTGTGTTTAACGCAGCGGTGGGAGCCCGGGGTGAGCAGCCCTATGACCACTGACTTCCGCCAAGCGCCCTGGCCACACGTGTGTGCTGGACCAAGGCGCTGAGTCACGTGCTCATGAACGGTACCACACTCGATACCTGGCTCATGGGGACAAAGGTGCCGGCACGCTGAGGGCCAACGCTAGGCAGCTTTCCCTGGTGCTCCCAGGCTCAGCCATCTCAAGGCCCTGGGACCAGTGCCAGTACTGGGAGCTCACTGGGTATGCTGGGCTGTGTGTGGTGCTTCTTTTCCCAAACAGAGAAGGACCCTGCAGTACATACAATAATCCTCCCTGAGCATATGCTTTCCTTTCTCCTTAAAGCAATCATCAAATCTTAAGTACTAAACAGAATAGGGAAAAAGAATAAAATGAACACCTCTGGTGTGCATCCCCAGTATAAGAAGCTGTGTCACTGTTTTTGGAGTTCAGATACTATACATAGCATTTTTAAGCTAGAGTTTACCCTCTTGGGGCAGTGGGGCTGTGAGAAGCAACACCACCTGTAGGAAAATGGGAAGGAGGCTAAGCCGGCACGAAGGGGTCGCCAGGCCGAAGTGGGAAGGCGTTTCCACCAGGAGGGACTGAGACGCACGGCGCCATGTCCAGCTGTGGGAGAGTGTGGCCCACGCCCTTAGGTGGACGCGGGAGGTCACGGCCGTCACCCCCCCACCCCCCCAAACCCGCCTCTCAATGAGGTCTTGCCAAGGATCATCTTTCAATTGTTGCTCTTAACCACAGGCACATTTCCGGACATTTCCGGACCCAGCTCTTGGCAGGAGTGGCTATTGGCTGTGAAGTGGACTCGTGACAGGTTTGAGCTTTTATTTTCTGCATTTGGGGTAGTTTCCAGAAAGTTAAGGTCCCGAAATGCAATGTCAATGAAGGCAGAAAGCCCACCTCCTCTCTGCACACGGGACGCTGTCTGCTCCCCACCCCCAGCCCCTCTCGGGGAACAGGCCCCACTTACCCAGTCCACTATGAGGGTCTTGCTCACGTCCAGCCGCTGCTGGAGAAGCTTGGCCGCGATGGCCACGGAGTTAAAGTAGCAGAAGCCCCTGTAGGTGAGAGGAGAGACAGAAGGAGAAGACGGGTTCTTACCAGTCTTCACACAACGTGTGGCAGAACCCTCTGCAGTCCTGGGAGACTTCAAGAGGGTCTGGTGAATGCATGGCTCCCTTAATCGATGCTACCGACGGACAGACAGGCCCCCTCCACGTTCCCCCCACGATGGACCGGCACGCTGCCCTCCCTGGCCCAGATCACTCGGCAGCCACTCACAGACCAGCCTCCGCAGAGGCAGGTCACTTATTTGACCTGCTTACTGCTCATCTGTCCAGGCTCTCAGACATGTGACAGTGATGCACACGTCATTCCCATGAGTAACTGCAGAGTCTTCTTCAAGAAAACGCAAAAACACGCTAACAATGGGATTCAAGTAAAACTGAAAATCTAATTCTGACGTTCCCTTTGCCTGAATTACCGCAAAAACAGGGAAATCTGGGTGGTTCTGTTTTGGGAACCCAGGCGAGCGACCTGCGAGCCCCCCCGCGGCGGGATGCACGGCCCCGGAGCTGGCACCCACAGCTGCAGGGGCACATGCATCCAAACGCCCCAACAGCTCTCCCCAGCACAATCCTTTGTGCTCCATCCGGGTCCGTTTGGGTGCACACTCCAGAATATCCAACAACTTAGATAAAATTAGAAAATTGCATTCAGAGGAAGGAAACACATAGGATCCTGTTCCTAACAGCATGGGCGGTTCTGGGTCGTGGGGTCACCGAGCCCAAGGGTTTCTAGGAGAAGACAGCCCAGTCTAACCTGAAGCCCCTCTCAGGAGCTTACGGGCACTCCCTCCTCCCTGGGAAGGAGATTCCTTTCTCAAACCACGGTCCGATGCCCTCACGTCCGGATGGAGAGGACAGAGGGCTCCCGCCTGCCTGGGAGCCAAAGCCCAGGCTCCTTCAGAATGCGGGTTCAGCCTGCGGTTCCTCAGCCTCGTTCTAGCTGCTCCTGAAGACTCCGGCGTCCCCTCCCTGCGCTTCCTGGATTCCCAGCCGGGCTCCGTCTGTCTGCACGGTCCTTGCTTTGCCGTCCGACCCACTGCTACTCCAGGGGACAGCCCAGAAGTCACCTCTCCCACCTCTCCCAGCAGGGGACACCCGTCCTCCCACGGCACCCATCCTGCTTGCCGGACTGGTTTCCCAGGTCCCACGAGAAGCCACGTCTAGCCCACCCCCAGGCACCCAGGTACTTGGTGCACAGCTGGTGAGCCCGGAGTCGGGTCCCTGCGACCCTGTCCCAGGGGGTCCCCACCTGCCACTGCTTCTCCCCGGTGCCCCTGGGGCAATCTGCACACCACACTTGCTGCCTGGTCAGCTCCTCAGACGAGTGCACGCTCAGGGCTAGAAAGCCCCAAATGGGGTCCAGATAGCTTGCCCCTGTGCTCATGACCTTGAGAGGTCAGCCTCAGTAGTACCAAACCACAAGCAGGTCAGCTGGAAAGCCACATGGGAGATGACCTGAGGGGTTTGGTCAGAATGTTCTAGAACAATGAAGTGCCACTTGTTCTGGAGCAATTTAAGTCTCCACCGAATTTTTTACAACAGAGTGGAGGCTGAGAAGACTTCTCGGGACTGATGCTTGCAGGTTCCTGGTGCAATCAGCGAAGGCCTCCGCGTGGCTCTGGAGATGCGACAGTTACTCGAGGCCATGTTTTCACTCAGGTGCAGCCCAGCCCTCTGAGAGGAGTGAATCAGAAACCGGCACAACCCTGCCCGCCACGGCCGCGTGTCCACTTACATGGGTGTGCTCTCCTCCGCATGATGTCCTGGAGGACGGACCACGGCAAAGCCGTTCTGCACACGACACCACACGGGGGAGAAACAGGGAGGAAGAGGGTTCATGTCAGTGAGAAAACGAGCACAGAGCAGACTGCTGGCAGGGTCAGGCTCACGCAAGGACACAGAACCACACCGCATCTGGGCTCACAGACGGGGACGGGACGAAGGGCGGCTGTAAGCACTTCAAAGACGTCTGGGTCCCTGCTGTTAAAGAGATCCTCTGGTTGTCATGGTTACTAAGATAAAAGGTGAATTCTGCCCTGACGTTTTATCTTTGATGGCTCACAGGCAAGAAGGCTTGGAGCTGTTTAGCTCAGGGATGTGGGTAGGAGTGGACAGGGAACCCCGGGTCCCCCTCTGCTCATGACCAGTATCCCAGGAAGCCACTAGACGGGAACCCTGGGTGCAGATAAAGCACAAGGGGTTCAACCTAGGGGCTGCTGCCCGAGTTTGGCCTTAATGTGAGCTGCAGAAAACAAGCAACCCATTGACTTGTTAGAAGTAGCTCAGAGGCTGGGGAAGCTGCCCCTCCCCAGGACCTCTGAGCCACTTATGTTTTAGGAGCCGTCTGTAAACTGCTCTAGCCCCTGCCACGACAACGACTTCAGTGGGCATCTCTTGTCCCAGCAGGAAGCTGCGTGGTCACGGCTGGGAACACAGCCCCCGGGGCTGGCTGACCATCGAGGACGGGGCAGTGGTGCTCGGCCTGCTGCAGGGCCAGCTCTGGGGGGGGACAGGGTGAGGGACACACGCACGTGGGGGCCCCACCTTCTGCATTCCCAGTGCTGCAGAACCAGCCCGTCCCTGCACATGGGCCCCGCACAGCGGTTCTGGGAGTGCAGGCCGCAGACCCCTGGGGGTCCCCGTGCCCCTCCAGGGGCCTGTTCTCCCAACAATCCTGACTCGGTCTGCCTTTCTCGCTGTGTCAACAGCCGCACCACGGGGCTAGGGCAGCGCGGTGGCCTGCCGGTGCTGGGGACGGATCCGGCCGTGCCCGCAACACTGGCCCTTGGCGCGTTTCCCAGCACACGTCTGCAGGGGAACACAGTTCCAGGGGACAACCTCTGATGCGGCCATAACCGCGATCAATTTCCCTAAGTCCCCACCCGTGAACGCACGTCTCCTAACACCTCCTAACACCTCAGGCGAACAAAGGGGAAGGACGGGCAAGTGCGTGTGGGGCGAGCCCACGGGTGTCGTCGGGAGCCAGACTTGAGCTTTGCTGCGAAGACGTGCATCCTGAGCTCCTCCCGACCCTCAGAGGACCCTCCTGACGAGATGTGCACTGATACTAACAGTCTCAGAAATCAGTGATTCCTGACACCGTGTAACAGGAGGGGTCGGGCTGCTGGAGGATCTGCGTAAGTCAGGAGCCCGTATTTCCAAACGGGAGGACGCTGTGCTGCAGAAGTCCGGTGTGCGTATCGGCTCCCGTCGGCCTGCTACGCCCAGCGGGCTTCACTGCCATGGATTCGGGGTCCACACTGCCACTACCCTTCGAGGAACTGCCCCGCGTGCACCGGTGGTGGAGCATCAGAGAAGAACCTTCACGGTTATCTGCGAGAGCCGTGCGGACGCCCTCCCTCTCCCCGGCTCCACCTCCGTGTCAGGCCAGGTTCCGTTAAGCGCCGCTACCCATGAGCCGTCAGAGAGGGAGGCGGCAGCGGGTCTGGGACTGCAGCTCGTGCACGGACACCGGCGTTACTGTTAGTTTCAAATTCTCGGTTTTACCCTCTATACACTCAGTGCTGATGATGTACACAAAAGCTCCTGGGGTTCTCCCAGCAGTGGCAAGAGCGTAAGGTGTTCCCAAGACCAAATCTCCGAGAGCCGCTGAGCCATCCCGTGCTTTACAACTGCGGAAGGTGCTCCCGTGGATCAGCAGGGCCCGCCTTTGCCCCTGGACAGGAGCCGTCCTCCCCATCACCGTCCCCCTGTCCAGAGGGACCCACAGGGGGCTGTCCCCCCCCCCCCCCCGAAAGCCCCTGGCAGGTCCCTTTCCAGGCCCATTTCTGCAGGGTCCTCACCGACCTTCAGCTCCCCCGTGGCCACCTTGAAGACCAGCTCGATCACGCAGCCCACGGCCAGGCGGGCCGCACCTGATGAGTGCACCTCGTTCCATATGGTGTCGCTGTCCACCTGCAGAGACAAGGGTCCTGCCGTGAGGCGACGTCTCGGCCGTCACCCCTGCCCCCCACTCCTGCGGGGGCCGTGCAGCTGGGGGCTCACGAAGCCTGTGGGCTCTGCCTGAGATCCCAGCACAGAGCCGCTCGCCTCTTCCTTACTGATTATGCAACACCCCCAGCTAGTGTTCGAGCTTACTTTTTTTGAAGATATGCCAAAAATGACTAAATAGGGAAAGAACCATAAATGCAGCAGGAAAGAGACACGCGTGACTCTACCCCTTCCCGAGGGCTCACTGCTCCCCTCGAGTGCCCCATGTACGCGAGGCACAGAGCAATGGCGTCATGGTCACCAAGCCCCTTGTCCGGTTTCACCGCAAGTACAGGGGGGTGACACGTAAGAAGAGTGGGGATCGGGTCTCCCCGCAGGACGACTTGACTTCGTGCTGACTTTAATGAGCTGCTCCAGACGTGGGATGAGAGTGCAAGTGACCAGAGTGGGAGCAGGGGGAGGGAGGGAGGAGCTGGCCTCTGGGGCCCTCCTGGGGGGCCAGGCACCGCTCTGCCTGGGTGACAGGGTGTCGGCCTGGGGGGCTGTTCCACCTCAGAGGAAGGTGTATGGCACAGGTAATTTCTGTTTGGGTACTGGTTACTTTGCTTACTTGGGCTCATTAGATGTTTTTAGAGCTCTAGCTACTGTGGGCATTAGAGGAGACCGAGATGTTCCAGTAGCCCGTTCTGCAAGTCAGCCGGCGCAGGACTGGAGGCCCGATGAAGCGCGCAGCCCCTGGGCGCCAGGTCAAGGGCACCTGGGCACCATCTCCAGCTGTGGGCAGCGGGAGCCTCGGCCACGCTCACATGCCCTGCGTGGGGACGCACCCAGCCCAGTGAAGGTTCTGAGGAGCTGTGCATTCACAGGCCGGTCCCCTGGAACACAGTGTCTGCCAAGTGGATGTGAGAGCCCGTCCTTCCCAAATTAACCTCCTCCGAGCGCTGAACACTCCGGGACTCCAGAGACAGTGGCCAGGCAGCCAAACGTGTGCCTACTCAGGTCCGTCCAGGCGCCCACAGGCCCCTGCCCACCTGACAGAGACACCGATCATTATGCGGGGCGGGTGGATTTCCTGCAGTGAACGCTTGAAGCTTCATCTTCAAAGCAAGATGATTGAAAATACATTTATGAGGGGTTCAAGCCATTTCCGGAGGAGGGTTATTCTGTGAGGGCTATTCTTTTCAATGACCAAACCTCTGTGTTCTTTAAATAGTTTCCAAATGTCCCAAGAATGCTCTGCACTTTGCCGACTCTCCGCAGCATTAATATTCAACTTTCAAAGCCCGGCTTCTGTTGTAAATAATACTGGACTGCTATTCACGGAAGTAACCATTCAAACAGAACTATCCTGGGCCAGCTACTTCAGCTGCAGACCCCGCTCATTAAAATTGAAGGTGACAGTCCTCGGGCGACAGTGGCAGGGGGGTCCCATCAGCTGCCGCTCCCCTGAGGACGGAAGGTGGTTTACACAAAACCACTTGGATGCTTTCTCCCCAGAACGTGAGGATTTGGGTCTTCTGCCCAGGGAACCAGAGCCGGTAGGGAGGCTGGACAGCCCTCCACATGCTTTGATGGCTCTCTGTCCATGACCCCAGGGCAGAAAAGGCCCCATGACGTCCTGCCCAGAGTGAGGGACCAGGGTCCCAGGCTGTCACTGTCCTCAGAGACCCCAACAAGACGTCCCATGGCTTGAGGGCCCGAGTCCTCCAGATGCTGGCCACCAGCTCCCCGCTGGATGGCCCAGGATGGCTGGGGGACAGCCCTGAGCTCCGCGGGCACGAGGCTCTGGGGAGGAGCAGAGCGGCAGTATGACTGCTGATGTAGGCGCAGCAACCAAAGCAAAGGGCAAAGGCCGGCCCCCTGCTTTCCCACGGCAAAGCCAGGAACCAGCAGAGGAAAACATGGAGGCCGCTCCTGCGGAGATTTAGAAGGGAGGCACCGGGGGTGGCCAATTCTGGGCACACCATGGCCCCTGGGAAGCCATGGAGCTGGGGGCACAGCCCTGGCGAGGGGGCCACACCGCTGGCAGGGAGGGGAATTCACCCACACCAAGTCCCCTTAAGGGGAAACTGGGGACCACAGCAGGTTCTTTTATTTGCTTTGAAAAAAAGTTAGTGATTCAAAGCCTCTCCTTAGCACAGTTAAGGAAAATTAGTTTGCAAGTGACTTTCAAACACCATCACACACCCCTAATGTTAATTCCAAGTAACTTTCAGGGAAAGCAGAGCAGGCTCTCCCTCCGTGTCACTGCCCAGAGCGCCCACCCTCCCACCCACACGCTGCTTTCCCGACACCCCCGGGGGCAGCCCCCACCCCGGGGACCTGGTGCACCTACAGGGACACTGGTTTTCTCCGCCCTCCCTGTAGAGATAATGATGGAAAACCATCGAGAGAGAACCTTCCCCGAAACACCCTGTGGCTCACACGGTCCACTAATTAGTCCACAGGCTCCCTCTCTACCCAGCTGGACTTGGTGGGATTTCCCGCCGTCTCCCTGCTCTGGAGTATTTCTGGGCCTGGATGTGAAGTTGGGTGCTGGTCAGCCGGCGGGGGCTCGGCTCTGGACGCACACTTGGGGTGGGGTGGGGGGCTGCCTGGCTCCAGGCCCCAGGCCCGACTTTAGCTTTCATTTGCAAATTATAAATCCTGCACAGCACACTGGCTGCAGGGCAGCCGAATCCAAGCCGTTTCAAGTCTGGCCAAAAATTTGCCCCGAATTAAGAGATTGCAGCCTACTTACAATACAAAATAAAATAACTCTAGGGGGCTTGGTGGTGGTATGAGTAAATGCCGTTTATTCTCCTTCTGACGGGATAATTTTCAAAGCAGCGAGTTTTGTAAAGAGTCAGGAAGAAAACAATTTTGTTTCATTTCCATAACCGAATCCAGACCCTGAGCTTCGCCCTGCGATCTGTAATCAGGCGCACACTCCGCGGCTGCGCAGCTGCAGCCCAGGCGGCCCTGTTGTCCGCGCGGTCTGGCCGGCCGCGCTCTCACCTGCGCCCCAGAACCTCGGCGGCCAGCAGGTCCCCCGGGGGAGCTCGGGCCTGCCCTCAGCCCCCGGGGCCTGCTCTCACCCCGCACCCCTCTCTCATCCAAGGCGACAGGAGCCCGGAGAGCCCTTCTCCGTTAACAAGGAGCTCTGGCTGGGGACACCTGACCTTCGCTGCGCCGAGGGGGGTGCACGTCCAGACTGGAGCGCCCTTCGTAGGTCAGCGCCCACAGCAGGGTCAGGGAAAGCCGTGGGAACGACACCGGCTCTCCTGAGGGTCTACCTGAGCGGGTCTGCTGAAGGGCGTTAGCGCTCGTAGGAGCAGCAAGCACAGCCCGGCTGGCAGCTCTGCACACTCCCCGTGGCCCGTGAACGCCAGGCTCGCACGCTCTGAGCTTCCGCTGGGGCGTCAGGCCGGTGGGGGCCCGCGGCGACCACACACCCGTTCCACCCGCACGACCGATTCCCGGCCTGAGGATGAGCAGGCTCTTTCTCCACAGGTGAGGGGGCGCCCCGACCTGCCCACCAGAGCCTGTTTCCTGAAGCAAGCATGGGTGCCCCAGTCTGGCCTCCCGAATGCTCCCAGGCTCCCAGGCCTTTGAAGCCACACGTGCGAGCGTGGCCCAGCCCCACCCGCTGGACCCTGTTTATGGAAAACACCTGGCAGCAATTATCCACGCGGCGGAAAACAGGGCAGCGATTTCTGTGACCACTGGGGCCCCGAGAACAAACAGGACATTATTTACACATTAAAGAGATACTTACCCCGACACCACCACAGGGCAGCCTGACAAACACCGACGTTAGCGAGCCTGCAGGGAGAAGACGGCCAAGGTCAGGAGGGAAAGGTCACAGGTGTCCCACCTACACGGAACACAGCGCGGGCTCTGGGAACGGGTTGTACCCAGGTGCCGAGGGGCAAACTGGTTCCAGAGGTAACAAGGCACCCCCGTGCGGCCTGCTGTGGGGGCAGCACCCGGGGGCAGCGCGGCTTGGGAGACCTGGGATTCTCCACGGCCACGCATGGGCCCCAGAGCTGGGCCTCCCCTTCCAGCCTGAGCTCACGTACGTCCCGCGAACAACCCGAAAGGCTGCGTCCCGAGCACATCCCACCGCTGACGAACCTGGCTCCTCAGTGAGCCCCCGCCGGCCCTAACGCCCCCCGGTGCCCGTGAGACACGGAGGGCTCTCCCGGGGAGGTGAAGAGCCACAGCCCCCGCCCCATTCGGAAACATTCCGAGTCCACCTGGATGGCACGCAGCTAGGAAACCACCGTGCTGGAGCCGGCCGTCCAGAAGGCCTTCCCCAGCCCGAGACGCAGGCGCAAGTCCCCCGTCCCAAAGAGCTCAGCCCTGTGCCCTGGTGACAAAAGCACAGACCGTCGTCTTCCTCGGTGTGATCCAGTGCTGGCTGGCAACCAGCCTACAGCTCACCTGTCACAAGGGAGAGCCCCCCGCTCCTGCCAAGTGTGACACCCTGGTTCATGGGGCTGCCGCCCCCCCAGGGCTGACCCAGGAGAGCCTCTCTGCCGTACTCCCTGCTCCCCTATGCCTTGCCCCCACGGCCCCCGGACTCTCCTGGCAGGTTCCTTAGGCCCCCTGCACACTCTGCTTTCTGGACCCGGCAGGGCTGTGCCCACTGCTCGGAGGCCACTCCCAACACCTTCTCCCTGACTCAGAACACCGGCTCCTGCTCAGAAATCACACTACTGGGGCCCAGCAAGAAAACATGTCTGGGGTCACTGGACCTGGCCTGTGCCCGCCTCATCCCAACTCCTGGTGAGGACCACACCAGGCCCCGAGCCACCAGGGGCCACATCATGCACCAGGCTCCAGCCTGCACCCTCCTGCGGCTCACACTCACCAGGGCCACCCCCCTCCCCCGCTGCCTCGGAAAGGCCTGGGTGCCAGGTCTACCCTCGTCTGGCTTCTCCCTGCGCCCCCCACCCGCCAGCCGTCCTCCATGCCATGTCCCACTGACAGCCACTGTCGTGATCCGTGGCTCCTGCTGCCACATGCTCTAGTCAAACGCCTTCTCGGTGGAGCCCCTGTGAGGCTGGGGGCAGGTGTGCCTTCCTTCCCTCGTGCTCACTGCTAGCCCACAGCCGGCGATACGGAGACCTGTGAGAGGGTGGGGGGCTGGCCGGGCAGGAGGCAGAATGCCGAGGGTGGCCCCTGAGGGGCTTGCTCAGTCTGCACCGGGACCCTCTGCAGGGAGCCAACAGGAGGGAGAAGATGGGCTGCGGGAACAGGCCCGGGGCAGGAGAGGGCACGGACGCCAAGCCTCTTGTGGTCCTGCTTTGCCCCATGTCCTGTAAGGGGCCCGTCTAACGGCCTAGGGCATCGACGGAAGCCGGTGAGTGGCCCTGACAGGCCCAGCCTTCCAAACGTACATGGCCCTGCATGGCCGCTGGGGCTGGGCTTGGCCTCATGACCGGTTCTTCTCGAGTCACGGACTTTCCCAACACAGGAACACGGCGCTTTCTCCCAGGTAACTCACAGGTCTGTGTGTAGGAGTTCAGACACATCTGTGTGCCCAAGTCCAAGGGAAAAGGGCTTCTGCAAAGACACTGGATTTCTATTTTTGAAATGAGAGCCAATACGGTCTATGTTAAAAACATCTAGATATTTTGACTTGGCTCATTATCCAAAGACCAAAATAGTGAGAAAAGGTAGGATCTCACGCACTCCCTGGTGGGCGGGAAGCACAGGGCTCTGCTCAGGGAAGCAGTTCTGGAAACAGCTTCTGAGGCCCGTGGCCACGCTCGGCATCCCCGGCCACCTGCTCGCCTCCGGCCCCTCCGGCCTCCTGTGGTTTGGGGCCACGTCACCTAGGTGAGATCACAACCGTCCAGGCAGAGGTGATGGTGGATGCGTTAAGGGCCACCGTGCTTTTCCCATCACGGCGGCGGCTGACAGGTGTGCTGGGAGGCCGGCCGGTGGCGTGGGGACACCGGCATTCGTGTGTCCCTACTGAGGCTCCTCGTGCTGTGCCCAGAGTACAGGGCTCTTCTCTCGACCCTTCCCGGCCACCGCCAGGCACCGCTTGGCCATCTGACCAGGCTCCCTTCCCAGGGGACTGCCATCGGGTGACACACCCGGACCTCCGGGAACCTCGAAGTCTGGGCTGCGCAGCCCCCATGAGCCCAGCCGCGCCATGCTGAGTGGCACCTCAGTGACCATGCAGGTCTTCTCGAGAACGGCTTAGAAGTTTGTGGATTCCATAAAAAGAGAAGGGCAACTCACACAGTAGTGTTCAAAGGCCCAGTTAGGGTTGTTAGCGACACCTGAGATCGTCGCCAACTTTACTACGTGTGGACCAGTCAGACGGACGATAGGCCTCCAGGTGAGGACAGTCATCGGATGTTTAAAAACCGGTCTCAAGGGTAGAGAAAGTAACCGGTTAGGTGTCCTTGTAGCCACGGGAATGGGATTTTAAACACAGAGTTTAGCAGAAAAGAGGAAACAATGATTTAGGGTATCTTTGCTGTAAACTATACAAACACAACATATTCTTCACAACAACGAAATGAACACGAAATACACTCAAAGGGCTGCATCCGGGGTGGGGCAGAAATAGGTACGAGGATAATGGGAAGACATTTCAGCAAAGAGGCCAGAAATAGGAGCGGGGGCTCAGGGGCCCAGTGATGTCGGGCTGACTGAAGAGAGGCAACCCCATCATTGACCTGGGCCCAGGAGGTGCCGACGAAGGGTCAGCCTCTGCGAAAGCTCCGGGCCCTGCCGGCGGCACCTGCCTCACTCTTCCCTGAAGGCCCCACAGGCGCCTTATCTCTCGTCTGTCATCCTCTGTCTTCAGCCGAGTTTGAAACTAGCTCAGAGACCGAGTCCATTCTGCTGCTCGCTCGAGCCCACCTCTACCCGAGACGTGGAAACATATTATCCCTTCCCTGGCCAACTTCTCAAGTTCAGAGGACGCAGGTGCAAAAGGGCTCTTGGTGGAGGCTCGGCCAACACATGGCCTCTGACGGCCGACAAGGCAGGAGCGGCTGAACTGGGAAGAGCCCGCCACTTAGAGTGGGGGTGGGCCACGGACGCCGCACCGTGTGCTCGGGACAGGGCCCACGCTGGGCGCCTCTGTGACGGCAGACCCTGCTCTCTGACGTGAGGCCGTCCGGCCAGCTCCTGGCGACCACTCACATCAGGGGTAACTGGTTCTGTGCCTTGGTGGCACTGACGACATCACGGGGCCCACGGGCTGAGGTGCCTGCCACCCTGGCAGGAGCGGCGTTTCCCAGAGGATCCCGCAGGACCCTGGGGCCCGGGCCGCCCCGCCGATCACGCTGTGCTGGCCTTCTGCACGCAGCCTCCTCGCTCAGCGACTCCCTCTCCCGCCGGCGGCCCTGCGTCCACCCTCTCAGCCTCGCTCTGCGCTGGAGAAGGGTGTCCTCTGGAGCCTGGAGGAAGGGTCCTGCTCCTCCTCGCCCTTCCTGGCTGGGTCAGAGCTGCAGGCCGGGACGAGCCTCCGCCCAGCACTGGCGTCGTGGGGCATTCACCCTGGAATCTGGCGCACCTCACCTGGTCCCCGCCACTCCACATCTGTCCCTTCGGCTCCTCGGAGGGTCTGGGTGGCGCGGCTTGCCCCGTGGTTCTGGGGCCGGCTCGTGATTGCTCCAAGATGTTCTCTTCCCTTCCTCTCGCTCTTCCTGGGAGCCCATGCGTGCCGGGAATGCTCCTTTGATTCTCTTCCTCTTCTTCCCGCTTCCCGACTCCTGCCCATGTTGCTCTGCTTCCCAGGGGACTGACCGCACCTACCTCCCAACATGGGACTCTCGACTCCCGAGACTGCGTCTGATGGGACTTTCTTTAGCGTCCTGGTCTCTTCCTTCCTCGCTGCTCTTGTCCACGTTACGTGGCCGTGGTAGCTCCTCTCTTTAAGGATAGTAAGGACAGTTCTGGTTTTCTCTAGTGTCCACCATCTCTCTCAGAAGTCTGTCCTCGGAGCTGCCCTGTCTCAGACTCATCTCCCCGCGATGCACTTCCCCGTGTGCGGATAATCCTCGGTCATCTGTTCCTCAAACGGAGGCCTAAAAGCCACTGGGAGTTTCAGGCACACGGTGAGCTTCTGAGCTGTGGGCTCTCTGTCCGGCATCCTCACGTCGGCTTCCTCAGGGCTGGTCATTCTCTGAAGAGGGGTCTGTAATGTCTGCCTGAGGGCAGGGTCCACATGAGGGGAGGCGGGAGGTGGGCAATGCCTTGCCCTGTTCTGCTCCCGATATTTGTCCCTGCCAGGGAGCCCTGTGCCCTTTCTGTTCAGGGTCCTGGGGTTGGGAGGGCGTGGGAGGGTGGGCCTCTCAGGACCTCTGGCCCAGCCGCTGTCTGACCGTCCCCTACCCTCCACCCCAGGCCCCGGGTCTCTGCAGGGGCCAACCCAAGCCGTCTGAGTCTGTGGTGCAATCGGGGGCTTCTGTCCGAAGCGCCGGACACTTTGGCTGCCCACCCGCTCTCTCTCCAGCCTCCAGGCCCTCCCGCGCTGGGGCCTCTCCCATCTCCCAGAGCAAGTAGTCATGTCTTTTGAAAGTCTTGTTACTGCAGGACAGTGGGGCTTGGGAAGCAGCATGACTGGCCACGCCAGGACAGAACCCGCAGGTTTCCTCCTGGCCACCAGCTCCACCCCGTCCACGGACAAGGGCCACTGCAACCGTGTCAGGCAGCCCCATGCTGACGGGATTTCCGGCACAGAAGATGCGCTCCCTAAGGGGGCGAGGGAGTGACGGAAGGAGCGAGTGCACATGCGTGCACGCGCGCACACGTGGGTGAACGGGGCCGCACTGCAGCGGGATCCCCCCAGCATAGTGTGAGCAGAGCCTCTGGAGACACCGGAGAGGAACCAGCCCCCCGCGTCCCTGCAGGTTCATGGTGGCCGGGAGGCTGGGGTGAGAGGTGCCCAGGAAGGGCCGTGACCGGGATGGGGTCTGCGCCCAGGAGCCCAAGGGGCCGGAGGCCGCGCTGCCGAGACTCCTGCCTCCCCAGCAGCAGATGCCCGTCGGCAAGTTCCGGCCGCCAGCACGGAGGCCCAGACCCTGCAGAGAGCCCTCTCCAGGCTGCCCCTCTCCTCCCCCCGACTCCAGGCTCACAGCAGGCCCGGAGCTTAAGGACCCGCACCCTCCAGCCTCTGGTATCGACGCTGTTAAGGACGTTCCGCAAAACCAGCGGGTGTCACCCGTTTCAGGAAACCCGCCGGCTGGGTGAAAGCTGGCGGTGAGACCCTCCTCCAGCCCTCGGCTCGGTACCTGGTGCAGGCGCCACGCGCAGGGCCGTCCCCGCCACGCCGCCGCCGCTGGGGCCAAGGGCGGGCCCAGCGAGCGCAGGGCTGGAAACACCGCCTCAGGCGGTAAAGGTAAAGAAGGCCTTGAAATACCTAGAAGTTTCTTACTGTCCAGTTTCTGCCTGTTGAGGGGGTTTGTGCCGTACAGCAGCGTGTGGGCCTCCGAGTGCACGGCCTGCAGTTCCTCCAGCGTGGCCTTCCGTCCGCGGATGCACTGCAGGGACAGAGGAAGAGCGCTCACGTCTCCCTGTGCCTCTGGGGTCTGCTTTCAACAGAAAACCGTTCCTACGAAAACCATCACCCCAAAGGAAACTGAATTTTATACGTACACGGGCACAAAATCATTTGGTTCCTGCAAAATAAAAAGTAAACCGCACCCAACACATTTAAAAAATATTTAAAACGTGTTTTGGAGAGCTTACAGTTTAATTATAACTTTGAAAAACAGATTTAGACAGATAATTCCAGCCTTCAACGCTTTAACCTTCCCTGTCACCCAAATGATCTGGCATCAAATTGCTACTTGGCTTTCCAGCTGCCGGGGTCTGCTCTTCGGGGTGGGGGGGCTGCTCTCTCCAGGCCCGCGGGCTCACACCCGGGCCCTGCACACCCCCGAGCCCTGGGAATAAGCCCCTCACTGCGATCCGCACTGGGCCTGAAGTCAGCGAATTTACCTCATCATCTGCGTGTCTGTCCACATTTTCCTTTGCTTTGGATATTCTTCACATTGAGGCTACACAGTTATTTTCACATTTCCCCAGAAATTAACATAAAATCTACTATTCTTTAGTTGGCCTATGCTTATTTAAACTTAAAAGGAGGGTGGTTAATGGAGCGAGGTTCAAGCTAACATTTCCCACTGACATGGCTTTCTGAGGGCCACAGTCACACGGGAGTCTCCACGACCGTCTCGACAACCGTGGAGGCCCCGGTGGTGGTCGTGGTCCAGGGCCTGCTCTTACTCCCTGCCACCTTGTGGAGATCCATAACTGCTCACAGGTGACAGCTTCCCATGGGACGCCCGAGGACACAGGAGGGCAACGAGAGCAGAGGGAGCAGAGGCGGGGCAGTGTGGCCAGGTCTCCGCCAGCCTGGTGTCCCGGCGTGGACAGGGCCGTGAGCTCCACGCCCTCCACTGCCCAGCTGGGCCCAACGCAGCAGCACGGAGAGGGGAGCCCGGCCTGCGGCGCTCCCACACCCGTCTGCCAGGTCAAGGGGCACAGACCAGGAGGCCTGGGCCTCCACCTGGCCGGGCCCGCTAACCTCTCTGTGGTCAGGGCCAATTCCTACCACCATGTCCAGCACCGGGGCCCTCTGCCACCTCAGGGGCCCGCGTGGGAGCCTGGTGGAGGCAGGGCCACCACCTTCCCTTGGGCTGAGCGAAGCAGGAGGTGCACCCTGAGGTCAGGGTCCCCGCCCATCGAGGGCACCTGGGTCTGCGTCCCTGATGTCGCCACATGGAAGCTGCACGCTTCACCCAGGCCTCTTCCCAACCATCCTTCCGACCCCCTTCCTCCTTTGTATCTCGGTCCGCAGGTCCGAGGACCCCCCACAGCCCCTGGCCGGGGAGCAGGCGGCACTTCCCGCCTCAGGGCCACAGGAGGGCAGAGGGGTCCGAGGGTCTCATCCCCCCAGGTGTGCTGTTTCACCGTCTCACTCCTGTTCGTGTCTGCTCTTCTGGCACAGAAGCTCCCTGAGAGGCCCCTGAGCTGAGGGCACCCTCCTGGGAGAGGCCAGAGAGTAAAGAGCAGGTCACGGGGCACGGGCCTTGGAGGCGGGGCAGGGCCCTGGGTTGGTCCCGCAGGGTGGTGGGAGGCACGGAAGGGCACCCAGGCCCGGGAGATTTCCTCCTAGGGGTGTCCGCCAGGGCAATGCTGCCCCCCAGTGGTGCAGCCTCGGGCCAGACCCCAGAGCAGGTGCCATCGTCCACTCCTCAGCAGCCGGGTGGGGTCACACCCTCCCCAGAGGGCGCCCCAGGGCAGGATGCTGGACCCAGCTTTTGGGCCCCTGCCCCCCTTGAAAATCATGCATCACCCTAAAACCAGTAAGGATGGGGGGTCACGGGAACCACAAGGACTTAAACTCCCAAATATCCTAGCTTCTGCAGGGGGAACGGGTGGAGGCACAGGGGGCTCTGCCGCCCCCACTCTCCTGCGCGCCTGCTCGGGCCTTGGTCCACATGGGCCCGGGGCTGTGACAGGTGGGCGTGGACGGTGTTCATCAGCTGTAGGGCTCTAGCTTTCCCGACCACTGTGCGGGGCAGCACGCGTCAGCCCATGTCCCATCCCTGTCCACGCGTGGGGGGCATGTGGGGGGCCAGCCGCCGGCAGGAAGACGGGAGGCAGGACGGAGGCTGGCCTCCGGGAAGGGAGGACCTGGGTGTGCAGGGAAACAGCCCTGGGCTCCCCGGGGCCCACCCGCAGGTGCCCGGCGCCGCGGTGGAAACGCAGCACGCTCGAGCCTGGAGCCCGGCGCAGGCCCGTGTGGCAGCCTTACCTCACATTTGCCTCGGAGGCCGGTCTCCTGCAGCCGAGACCAGATGCTCTGGATCCTGCCGGCGTGCTCGGGGTGGCTGTTGGTGTTCCCGCAGCTGCACTGGTGCTTCAGCATCAGCGTGTCGTACACGAGGCCTGGGGCAGAGCGTGCGGCCCAGCCCGTCAGAGCGGCCGGGCGTCCTCGGCTGCCGCCCACCACCTCCCCAGCAAGCAAGCCGCCTCACCCCCAGGACTGACAGAGGCCAACACGGCGTTCCGTCCACTAGGGCCACTTGTCGGAAAAATCCCAGTTCACCAGAGGCCGAGTGGAGTTCCCAGAAACGGAAGCAGAGGCAAGTGTCCCGCTCACAGCACGTGCCCAGAGGTCCCCGGGGTGGGGGGGGCAAGTCAAGAAGAAAGAAACGGAAAGACGCCCCACGCCACTCCCCACTCCCTTAGCCGTGGGCACTCGTGTGGCAGGACTGTGCTGTCCTCCAAAACTCAGAGCTTTTAGTCCCAAGTTCCAGTCCCTCTTGTCAGGGAGCAGCCTCTCTATGAAGCCGTGGGCTGGACTGAGTCCTGTCCCAGGTTCTGGGGCTCAGAAGAAAGGCAAGACTTGGTTCCTACCCTTGGAACCTTCCAGAGCGGCTGGGACAGTGTGAGCACACATACAAATAGGCAAACACCAGGGTATTCAAAATCAGCACAGAGCGGACATCACCGAGTCCAGGAACTCGTGCTAAGTACCCGTCTGCAGCGTCCCTGGGGACAGCGCAGAGCTGCGATGCCTGCTGGTGCCCCTCAGGGAGCCGTGGCAACGGGGTCACCCTTGGGGAGGGACGCCGCACCCGGGCTCTGCGGCACAGGGAACGGGGACACCCCCGGACCAGAGTGACTGAGGTCACAGCCAGGAAGATGCCGGAAGGAGGATGGATGCTGCACGTCCGGAGGCGAGGCTGGAGGAAGGGGAAAGGCAGGTAGGTGCTGTGCACACCCCTACAGCTCCCTCCAGGATGCACCCCTGTCCTGTGCCCCACCTGCAGAGGGGGGAGCGAGACGTCTGCCGGGAGGGGTGGCCCACTGTTCCTGCTGCAGCCCTGTCTGCAGCCCCCTCACACCTGCCCCGAGGCTCAGGCAGGTCTCTGTGAGGGGCGTCTGCTCACTCCGGCCAACAGAAGTGGGGGCACGAGTGCGTCAGACCCACGGCTGCTACCTCCACGTGTCGGGGGCTGGGGAGCGGAGGCGCCGTCACTGACCACAGGGGAGCGGAGCTGTGGCCCTGCCGGACACCTGGCCTCTGGGGGCACGAGTCCCCGCACCACCCCTTTGGTCTCTGTGAGTCGGGCTAACAGGAGTCTGTCCCCTGGTGCTGCAGGAATTCTGGATATACCAGCAAAACTGAGCGGGGCACGGTGGGACACGTGGGAGAACAAGCAGCTGCAGAAACTCGCCACCAGCGCACTAAAGTGTGCAGGCAAGACACGTACACCACGAGGCTGTGTTCGGTAGTTCATAAGGGCAACGAACACATATCTCTGTGCACACGTGTGTGTGTACGGAACATGCGTGCACACGCGCACAAACAACCCAGATGCCCATCAGTGCAACGAACACGGCATCATCTTGACAAAGCAGTCGGCTGATATTTACTGGCCACGTGGCTGGAACTTTCGAGGTGACACCACGTCACTCCTGCCTACGGATGGGACACTGGAGACGAGTCTGCAGGGCGGGGGAGCGGCAGAACCAGCCCGCACACTCTGCAGGACGCGCTGCAGCTAAGACGGCGAGCCCATCCACGTGCACCAAGACCCCAAGGTAGGGCGTGGGGGATTAACAAAAAGCACACAGGGACAACTGAGTCCTATCTGCGCAAACTACACCATGTCTGTGTCCATCTGTCCGTCTGGCTATGCACAGAAACACATCTGGAAGATTTAAACCAGACTACTAACGATGGCTACCTCTGGGGCGTGGGATTTAGGGGCAACTGTCAGTTTCTCAGCGTTTCCATTCTGTTTGTTTGTTTTTTAACAGGGAACTCATACTGTTTTTATACATTTTAAAAAAGTAACAACGCAGATGAGCTAAAAAAGTATATCAGCAAAGGGCTCCCCCCAGGCTGAGCCCCCCCGCCAGGGAAGCACGCAGGTACAAGGTGCCTGGGGGTCTCCCTGGCCCCCACAGTGGGCACATTTTATGTGGCGCATTTCTGCTGTGGCCACGGGGGGGGGGGGGGTTCTCTCTTAGGGACGTGTCCACCTCAGGTCCCCCGCTGATCCCATCTGTGACCTTCTGCAGCTTCCTGGTTTTCTTTCTGAAAAGCACTGGTTTAATCTCTAGCTAATTACGAATTACAATTTTCTCTGAATACGAAGAGTATCCTTTTATGACGTAACGGAGAGAACTTAGCCATGTTTAGAGGCTACACGTTACAGTGCACACAAAAATAGGGTGTTTTATACTTTGTCCTATTACAGGGCTGTCTGAAGAAGAACGAAACCATTCTGTACTTAGAGCACTTTTTCCTTCTCTGTCTCTGACAAGAAGTATGAGCCGAGAACGATCTGCAGAGCCGTCCCGCTGCCCTCTGTCCCGGGCCCGCCTGACTCAGAGCCGGGAGCTTCAGACCCGCCTACACAGTTCTGGTCCCTGACCGTGGGGGCGGCGCAGTTGGGGCAGAAACAGAGTCCTGCTGGCGGGCTCCTGTCGGTCTCCTGCAGGGGTGAGGCAGGGAGGGCTGAGCCGTCCTCACACCATGTGGCCTGATACCCGCAAGCTACCTGGGCCGCGTGGGCAAGGCCCTGCAGAAGGTTCGGTTCGCAGAGTGGCGGATGAGAAAGGACAAGCTCACTGTCCCTGCTGAGCACGGGTGGGAAGCCCCCTAGCCCGCTGGCCACACTGGCCCGCCGGTGGGCTGTCTCTGGAGGAAACGGATTCTCCAGCAAAGGGAAGGGTGGGCTTTTGCGCCTAGGAAAGACCATGGCATCAAGGAGGGGGGGTGGGAAGAGAGCCTCAGCGGGTGACACATCTGGTCGCCCAGCCGGGGTGCAGGTCACCGGTGGCCGGCCCTCGGACCCGTGCAGCCCCATGCGGGCCTCCCGTGTCTGGGCAGCCGCGGGCCAGTCTCACCTGCAGGCGTTGGCCGGCCAGTCGGACGGGGCCGCCCCGACCCCATGGCCCGCCGTGCACGTACCTGTGGTGAACCTCGGTTTGGTGGGGGGCTCCTGCACAGACATGGGGAAGGTGGCAGACGCCGGGGAGGACTGCGCCCGGGACAGAGGCCGGTGGCCGCCGAAGGACACGGGGATGCCGGCGGCCTCCATGGACGCCTGGTAGTTCCTCAGCTGGTGGATCCGCTGCTGCTCCAGGAGAAGGGCTTGCTGGGGGGAGAGGGCACATGGGGTTTGTTGCTGCCAGGAAACCTCCCACCTCCCTGCCTGAAGCGCTACATGGATCTCTTCCTGTAAACCATTTGCCCATTCATTTGTTCACACGGTCCGGGAGCACGCTGGGGCAGCTGGCCGGGAGGGGCTGCCTGTTGCCCATAGAGGCCCCCGCCTACAGGCAGCCCTCCGGGGCCAGTCTGCTGCTGTCTTGCTTTGGACGGAGAGGACTTGATCTGCATGCCAGAGACGTGTGTGAGGACTACATCGCAGAACGGAAACGCTGACTCTCACTTGCGGCCACGGTTTGCTCGCTGGCCTCTCCCCACCCCACACCCCCACTCAGGGGCAGAAAGACTCTAGATGAAGCAAAGGAGAAATGTTCAGGTTCCAGACGCCCAGGCCCAGCCGGCCAGTGTCGGGGACGGGGGGGGGGGGGGGGGGCGCCCTCTGAGGAGGCGGGGACCAGATGGACCGCCCCCAGGATGTCAGCCACCTTTCAGAAAAATAACCAGAGTGAAGAGGAGGTGAATTCATTAAACACAGGCTTCCATGACAAACTCTTTTTCACGAAAATTGTGTTTCCATGGGAAGAGCTGGCTTTGGCACAATACCACAGGGACCCACAACGGGCAGTTCAGAAACTAAGGGAGCTCAGGGGCGACCAGGCAGCGCGGTGCCCGGAGCAGGGACAGCCTCTCTCGACCGTGGCGGGCGGGCACCTCACGAGCTCGCACAGCTCTTCTCTGCCCTGCACGCGAGCCCGTGGAGAGACACGGGGGACTCCAGGAGGGGCTGTGGGGGTGGGCAGGAGCCAGGAGTCGGACCCAGGGCCACGGCAGAGAAGGGAGCGCTGGGTGGGGCCTGGGGCTCGGGGCTGCGAGGGAGGGAGACCCCGAGGCGCACGTCCCTGTGACAGGCAGAGGCGAGCCCGCCCAGAGCGTCCCCGAGGAGGCAGGGGCCAGGCCCGCAGGGAGGGCGTCCCCGGAGCGGTGAAGGCACCGCGGGCGGCTGGCCTAGGCGCCAGGGAAGGCAGAGCTCCTCCACGACCCATGAACAGACCCTGTCCTTTCACAAGACGACAAGGTCCCCAGCCGTAGCCCCTCATGAGAAGCAGCAGCCCAGCAGCCGTGCGGCCGCCAGAGGGAAGAAAGCCTCTCTGCCCAGCTGCCCGACTGTCCTGCCTTCAGGAAGCGGAGTCGGGAAGGAGCAGAAAGGGAGAGAACGGGGCCAGGTGCCCGAAGCCGCCTTGCCGTGCTTCTGCCGGCGGAACGCCCGACTCACACCCACCGCCACGGACACCGGACACCACCTAAGAGCACCTCTCCCTGACGCTCGGTTTCCAAAACATCGGCTGCCCTGTCTTATGCTTACAAGGACCACCAAGTGCCCAATAGGGAGCTCTGCTCATTATTCCTCAAAGAATACAGAAAATAAGTGTCTCTAATCATTGTCTTGGGTTTAGAGCACAATAACGTGATCACTTTATCATCTGCAAGACACTAGCCCTAAACATTTATGTAAGGCCTTTCCAACGTCCTATAAGCATCCTAATAATGCGCTGAATTCCAGGTACAACTGTGAGGCCCTCCCACCGCCCCAGAGCAAAGCCCCATCCGGGACAGTCTCCGAGGACAGCCAGCCAGGCTCAGAAAAGCGCAATAAACACTGGCTGCCTGCAGCACCCGACTCCGGAGGACAGGAGTTACCACGCTCCAGACACAGCTCTGCTGCTGAAGGCTATGACCAGTTCCCACGTCCTGCGCACCCCTGGCTCTCGGGTCCTGCCGACCAAGAACAAGCAGCCTCCGTGGGGCTTCCGACTCACTGGCTGGCTGTCCCAGTGCTTTGCAGGCATGGAAGTCTTACTTTTCACTATAAACTGATAAATCATTCATCAGTCTCTTGTGAGTTTGGTTAGTATGTGTCAGTGCCCGGGACTAGGTAACTGTGTCACTGTTTTTCTGGATCTATAAAGTTGGTCACTACCGCCCCTCGAGCCCCCAAAGGCCCTGCCTACCTTTTTGGTCAATTAAGAAATCAATCTTCCTCCTCCTACCTTTAACGACATGCTGATCTTACTAACACTTGGATTTATGTGAACCTACAGTTTTTACATCTGAAAGGAAGTAATCTCTAGGGACTGTGGGGCTGGCGTCTGGCTGGGATACGGTGCGCAGATGGCCCAGTGGGCAGACGGCCAGCAAGACCGGCATCTGCAGGTACTGCTAACGTAGAACAGACTTCAAACCACAGCCACGTCCCACGGCACCCAGAGCAGGGTGGGCAAGGACCCGGCCAGGCAGGAGTGGGGGACCCGTCAGTGTCCACTGACTGCCAGCCACAGGGCGCTGCCCCTTGGGGGGTGGGGGACACCGAGGCCCGTGCCGTCCCTCTGCCCTGCCCGCCCGTCCTCTCCCACCTCGCCTGGCCCTGGCCAGCACGGTCACCTGTGTGAAGAGCAACTCCTGCTCTGTGGGCTGGCGCTGGCCGGCCTCCACGCCCCGCGGGGGCTCCGCCTCCTCGTCGTCGCTCTCGATGGGCTCCTGCTTCACCTGCACTCCGGCCAGTGCGTGCGCCTCCTTCTGCCCCGACCGCCGGTCCAGGTAGGGCTCCTCCAGGAGGGCCTGGTGCTCGCGAAGTTCCTCCTCGGTCTCCTCGGGGTGGCTCTCGGGCTGCCGGGCCGGCTCGCTCTGTTTGGGGATAATCTACAAGGCAGAGGAAAGGGATGAGGGCGATGGAGATGATGGGGCAGTGAAGGGGCGGCACAGGCTCCCTATCTCAGAGCAAAGGGACAGACAAACCCAGGGGATGCTGCTAATCCTGAGCTGGGGCCCAAACCTGGGCGCCGTCCGCGGTGCTGAGGGAGTCCGCCGCGCCCGGGAAGGAGACAGACCCGCAACTGGGGTGCATCTGTGAAGCATGTGTATGCCAAGCACAGAGAGATGCGCAATGAAAGACACAGGTGTCGAGCCGGGCCTGTGCCCGGGGGAGCGGCCCCGTGGCTTTGACGAACCGTGAAGACCTCCAATGCCCTGATTTACGTCTCTGTGAAGGAGCCGCACTGTCGTGGGGAAGAGTCTCTCTACCACGTTCTGACTCTTTCTAGAAGGAAAAAGGTTCTCAGGGAAGCCTAACATTTTTTAGCCCCTGCCCATGTGTATGTTAAGAGGTCCTCACAGAACTGCCTGCTTCATCACCCACGCCACGACACAGCGTGTCCGGCTGACGGGGGATGGACTTGCTGGCCACCACTGTGCGCGCATTAGCGTTCTGTCCACTTGTCGCAGGGCCCAGCCCGGGGGACAGTGACGTGTGCACACACCCGAAGTCGGCTGAGCGTGCAGCCCCCGGAGCAACACCTCGCCTTACTGTAAGAAAACGGAGCGTAGACTGGCAAAGGATTTATTTTACGTGATTAACCCTTGAACTGCTTATAATAAATATTTTCAAAGAAAGCATAACCGTGAAAGCCAAGCCATGGCCACTTTCTTCGTACCCGACCCTACGGCAGCCTCCCGTCAGGACCTCTGACCTGGCACGGGAAGGCGGGGAGCGGGGTCAGTGCGATTTCAGAAGGACGCACGCGGCCAGACGGGGAGGAGCCAGAAGACGGCGTGCGGGCTAAGACTTTATTTCATATAAATACCTGCCAACCACCTATCCAGTTGCTTTGACAAATTTCTCACACTAGTTTACTGAAGAGTCTTAAAAAGTCTTGATAATTTTGAGATCCACAAGTATATTTTGCTTGTTAATCTTATCCCCTTCCAGCACACCTAGAGCCCGCAAGGCCCGTGTTGAGCCTTGTGGCTGGTCAAACTGCCCTGGGCCCCGGCCTGGGACGCCCTGACCGTCACAGGGACAGGGACAGCCCTGTCCATACCACAGAGGATGCTGGGCTGAGAGTGGCCCTCAGCACACAGCCGTGCAAGCCTGGGCTTCAGGCCCGGCGAGGTCACAGGCTCTCACGCTTCCGCTGTCCCCCCCAGGGTCACACTGAGAATGGAGGCGAGGGGCAGCGAGCACCTGCAGGGATGGGACGCTCTGGGGCTCAGCCAGGCGGGGGCAGAAGGCCCGCAGAGGGCTGCGTCCAGGCGCAGGGCTGGCGCCCAGCAGACATGGGCGACGAGGAGGAGGCAACCCAGAGTCTGACCCAGGGGCCAGAGCCCAGCCTGGAGGATGACATCCAAGTGCCAGGTGGACCTGTGAGGCCGACCTCAGTGAGAGAAGGGGGATCTGAGTGGGATTCGGGACACGGGTCAGGGCCAGAGAGGACAGTCAGGGAGCCCACGCAGGTGGAAGGCCAGGGCTGCGAGCACGGCAGCTCCAGGCAAGGCACCCGAAGCCAGCACTTCAGGGGCAAGAGGCGGGGGCCACACACACCAAGGGAAATGGAGACAAGGCTGGAGAACCCGAAGGACAGCGGCGTCACACAGCAGAGAGCCAAGGGGAGGACGGCAGCGGCCGGGCGCCTGCAGGCTCGGAGGAGGGGGCCACGCGGCAACAAGCCCCTGCCTGGGGAAGCCCTTGCGCAGGGTCCGGTGTGGGGGAGCAGGGTGCCGTGGCCACCTGAGGGGATCCTGCACAGAGGTCACCGGGGGCTGTGTCTGCTCCTGAGGGGCCCAGGGCCCATTCTGAGGCCCTTGTGGGAGGCTCAGCTCTGACGTGGACCCAGAGCCCCGGGCCCTCCTCGGGGTGGACGCAGGGGGACAAGACAGAGGAGGAGGGTCAGCCAGGAGGACACAGGCTGGGGCCTCCCCAGAGGTCGTTGGGCTGTGACAAAGTTGAGAATGTCATCACAGAGGAGGGAGAGAACGGCCATGGGAAAGCATACACAGTGGACACAGAAGTCCCCACCTAGTTTCTGCCAGCATTTTCTTTTAAACTTGAGAACAACAGAAAAGTTTCAGGGAGAGCGTAGGAAGCCCCATGTGCCCTCACCTAGACACAAGTTGACGGACAGAGAGACTGAGGCAGGCAGGGCTCGGAGCCGACCCAGCAGAGGCACTCCCCATGCCCCCCCCAGAACATGGAAATCACGGCCGTTGGGAACTCTGTGGATAAACTTCGTGGCAGCAGGTACCATGCTGTGCACACTTGCGTGCGCTCAATGCTCCACAGACAGGGCTCACGGCTTGCATCCGACCAGCCACGCTGTGAGCCGCCCCTGGTCGCGGAGGGCCGTGTTCCCGCAGAGGGACCCCGGCGGAGTCGGGGAGGGCGCTGATGGTCCGGGTCCCTCTCAGAGGCCTGGGACCGGGGGGTTCTGTCCGTGCCTGTGCTGTCGGCTCATCAGCAGCTGAGGCAACCAGGCGGACTTCTCTGTGGGGAAGGAGCTGGCTGCCGTGGACCTCAGCCCGCCTTCTGTGGGCTGCCTTCTGCTTCTTTCCAGGGACGACACTGGGCGGGTTTAGGGCTGAATGTGTAAAAGTCCCAGAGGGTTCTGTTTAACGCCCTGTGGCGCCCTCCCCTTCCTCTTGCACGTTGGCCTGGGCTGGGAGCGTGGGTCCCTCCTGGAGGCCTCGACCCCATGCCTGCGGCCCTAGGAGGGCGCTGCAAGATGGTCAAAGCCCGGAGGCAGGGGAGCACGGCGGAGCAGGAACAGGGACCTGCCTGCTCCCAGGGCGAGTGTCCCAGGCCCCCTCTCTGGTCTTCTCAGCTTCCTCGGAAAATGAGGGCGTCTGAGCAGTGACCTCCAGGTCCCTCCAGAGGACTTAGGACACTCTGCGCTTCCATGAGAGCCAGCCTGGCTCTGTGAAGGATTCCTGGAGGCCGGAACATGCCAGCCCCGCTGTCCTGGGAGCTCTGGGCAGGAGCAGGGGCACCTGAGCTGCCACCGTCTCTCTGGCGTTCAGTGCCCATCCTGAGGGTGGCCTCAGCCTCCAGACGGTGGTACAGAGGGAATCGGGGAGGGACGCGGCCACAGCAGCAGCCTCCCCGTGATGCCGAGTGTGCTCGCCGCCCGGGCTCCCGGCTCAGCAGCGGTGTAGCCTCCCTGGGCCGCTCAGCCTCCCTGGGCCGCGGCCTCCCGCCGCCTTTGAAACGCGGTTCTGCGTTCCGCCGCCGGGCTGTGGGCTGGCGGCACCGCAGAGCTGGCTTTGGGGCCGAGGCTCCTGCAGGCAAATGCGGCTGCAAACCAGACAGACAAACCAGCTCGCTGTCCTCCGGTGCCCTTTGCACCTTAGGAGCCCCTTCTACTGATTAAGTGAGACATGCAGGCCCCAAAGGCCAGACTGCAGGAGGGGCCAGTACTGAAAGATCACTGGATGTGCTGGTAGTCCGACCACCCAAGCTCCTAGGTTCACAGCCCGGCCCTGGGAGCCACAGGACTCGAGCAGGGCGGGAACGGCGCCCCCAGCAAAGCCTCGGGCCCGCAGGGGCGCGGACGCCCTCAAGCGCGCTCTTCCTGCTGCAGCACATTCCCTCCCGGCACGATCCAAACCGCCCCATGGCACGTCCAGGCCAGTCGCCGGGTGCCCGTGCCACCTCCAGAGCTGAAGCCCCGCCCACCCGCTGGGGGCACACATTCTCCAGAAAGTTCCTTCTCCTGGCAAAGCTTTATTAAATGAACACCACTGCACGTAAGGCTCCGGGCACTAACAACCAATGCTAACCCACAGCCGGGGAGCACAGCCAGCTCAGGCGTCTGTCCTTCCTGCTCACGGAGGGTCCCCAGCCTCACGGTACAGTTCCCTTGGTCAGGGACCTTGGGGAAACCGAAGCGGCCATGCAGGCTGCTCTCCCTAAGGGGACATCAGCGAAGCGGCCGTGCTCGAAGGCTGGGGTTGAACGGGCCGCAGACGGTGCGGGAACTGGCTGCAATCCCCAGCGTACCCTGGGCAGGCTGGGAGGGTGGGCGGCCTCAGAGCTGCCAGGAGCTGGGTGCCAGCGCCATCGGGTGAGGGGCCCGTTAGGGACACCATGCCCCGACTCAGGGCAGATGTGCGGGTGCCAGACAGCGTGAGATAACATCGTCGGCTCCCCGAGATCCCAGGAGAACGCTGTACAAACATTTCAATCACCTGTCATTCCCTCTCATAATCAATCATGTAACAGAATCCAGGGAGATCACCCAGTTTCTAAATCATTCTTTTCAAGAATATACCAGGAATGAGTAGGTGTTTTCTGTCTTCCTAAAACCTCCCACCCTATCAGTCAGAGTGACACGATAAAATTAGGAAGCCACAGCCGCGCTAGGATGATGGAAGTGAAGTGCCTCTGACGCTGGGAGTGAACAGACGGACATCCCCGTCCCGCCCACAGGAAGCAAGTGCCTTTGCCGTCCAGGTGAGGGCTGGTGGGGCGGCCCCACCGCTCCCGACACCGTTCTGCACCGTCTGCCCGGGACGGCCCGGGAGCCCCGGAGGCTCTGGGCTGGGGTGGGCAGCCCGTCTCCCATCTGGCCATTCAGGAGCACGGTGCCGGGGGCCTGTCTCCTCTCGTGTGTCCCCCACGACCCTGTCATGGGGGTACCCTAGGCTAGAGCTGGGCCGCCGCCAGCCACCACCTTCAAGGACGCGGCCTGTTTTCTGTTTCTAATCACCAGCACAGCAACACGAAACCCTGCTGCTACTTCCTGCCCAAAAGCAGCTTTGTGGGGGACTTTCGGGACCGCGCAGGTGCGCACTCCTCCGTGGGCCGTCCTGGGCGCTAACCCTTCTAAGCGTGATATCCCAATAGGCAGGCACATGCGGCTGCAGAGGGGCTTGGAGAAGGTGCTCTCGGGGCTCCGCGCCGGGGTAAGGGTGGGGGCTCCCTGTTGGGGGTTTGCTCGCGGAAGAGGAGCGTCCTCCGGGAACTCAGGAGGCAGCGCTGACCAGGCAGGACACGCCACACGGTGACCCCCCGTGTGCTGGCCCCCCCCCCCCCCGGGTCAGAGCGCCGACGCCACACGGTGACCCCCCGCCCCCGCCGCACG
>NW_022589704.1:2540555-2566010 GCF_004348235.1 Phoca vitulina | reverse complement strand
CCCCCCCCCGTGTGCCGGCCCCCCCCCCGCCCCGGGTCAGAGCGCCGGCCCGCGCACCCACCTTGCTCATGTGCAGCTGCTGCTGGAAGTGCTGCTTGTGCTTCTCCAGGAACTGCTGGTGCTGCTGCTGGATCACCAGGTGCTGCAGGGCCGGCGCGTTCTGGGGCAGCGGCGCCGACTGGGTGCGTCCCAGCGGCCGGTGCTGCCGCAGCTTGTGCAGGGACGGGGACACGCGCTCCGCGCCCACCAGAGGCTGCGCGTGCAGGGGCAGCGCGCCCAGGCCTGGAAGACACCGGTCTGAAGGTAACACGGAGGGAGGGGCAGCGGAGCGAAGGGGAGGGACCCCCGGGAGCTGCCCCGTCCCCCCGCCCCGCCCCAGAGCCCCGTGTCACGCCGCTGTGAGCCCCGAGCGCGGGCTTCGCCAAGCAGGGGCCACCGTCTGGAGGTGGCTGTCCCCCGACACCCAGGCCCCTGCTGTAAGCGGGCGTTCCGAGGGACAGGCTCCAGCGCAGCTGGCCCGCCCACGAGTGGCCCACGACACCCCTCAGAGAGCCCCGGGCCCTGGAAAGCCTTCTTTTGGTCTGAGCAGCACCGCAGGCGGCCGGAGCGGCTCGGGCCATGCTCAGAACAGCAGCGGGGGTCCTGGTAGCCCAGCATGTTCTGGAAGGCCGTGGGGATGGCTCTTCCCTAAGTGACCCGGAAACTAAGTTGTGAGGAAATAAAACATCCTTAGGATCAAATCTTTACGGGTCTCTTCAAGAGGTGACTTCACGCACGAAGGGGACACTAACGCTTGTACAAATCCTGATGCGGCCGGTCAGGATCTGCACGTTTCCCCGGAGGTTCTGCTGCCTGCACGCTCCCAGCGGCACAGGGGGCTGCTTCACCAACCCGCACCGCGACTGGGCGCTTAAGAACCCGAGCGGACACACGATCCTGGTTTAGTCTGCACCTGAATCTTACTTTAAAACGCAGCCTCTTCAGGGGACTCAGGACGCCAAACACTTTCCCTTCTGTAAGCTTTTCACACGGCTGTAGATTCACTTCTGCAAACCGGGGTTTAGGCAGTTCACCGTTTCTCTAGCAAACCCTCGCCCCGCTGCCGGGCTGCTGCCCTAGCAGCTCAGGTGATGAACACGAGCCAGCCAGGCTCAGGCTGCGGACGACCCGGGTCACGGGCGTCTGCCTGGGAGGAACTGCATGTGGCCGAGCACGGCAGCGGCCGGGCTCCCCGAGAGCTGCTCCGTAGAGCCCCGAGGAGCCCTGCGGTCTTAGTCTCTCCTTGTCCCTTCACGGCTGTGGTGATTGCTCAACTTTCTACGCACAGTGAGGAAAGACCCAACCCTCACGAAACTGTCCCTCACTAGCTTCTTGAGAAGTCCGTCAACTCTGTCCCCTAAACCACTACCACCTGCTGTCCAGCCCACTGTTTTCTGAAAAGAGAAGTTACTTTAAATTTCATTATCTGTTCGGCTACTAAATTAAAGTCAGTAACACAAAAGATCAACTCATTCCCTATCAAGTTTTCTAGAAAAGTTAAAAAAAAAAAAGCACCCCGCCCCCCAAGAAGGTGTTTTGGAATTCTTCCCATTGACCGAGGTGTCATGAAGATTAACACGCGGAAGTCCGCCACACGAAGCTGCATTTACGGGAACAGAGGGGACGCAGTCCCGAGAAGGTGCCCCTCGGACATGAGAAGCTAACACGCGGCTTCCCGAGCAGACGGTCCTGGGGCCTCCGGGGCACCGGGAAGGAAGGGCAAGTACGTGAGGGAGCAGCAGAGCCGTGGAGGGTTACTGGGCGGCCGGCCCTGTGTTCCAGAGAAGCTTCTCCGGGCTCCAGGGAAGGAACCCAGTTCCACAGAGACTGAGCTTCCAGGGCTGGTCCCGGAGCAGGAACGTGCTCCAACAGCACAGCATGAATGCGAGCCTGGTTTCTGCGGGCGCTCGCTGCCCTCCCCTACGAGGAAGGCTCCCCGCAGCAGGGGCGCTGCCTTCGCGCGGGGTGGCCCTGAGGACACGGGCAGACGGTGGGAGGACCTGTTCTGGTCCACCCCACCCACCCAAGTTCCACTATGGGCCTCCTGGGGGTAAAACTTCGGGGCTATGCCCCTCGGCCCGACCTTTGAGTGGCAAGCCTTCCCGGCCAACTGACTTCCAACTGGTCCCTCAGGTCATGAACAAGGGTTTCTGATGACAGCCCATTATTTGGCTTTTGGTATATATTGTAAAAGACTTTTCAGCATAAACCCACACTACACGGAGGTCCAGTTCTGTCCTAGGCGACCCAGCTGTCGGCAGAGGCCTGCTGCGTCCCGCTGGGCACAGTGCCGGGGCAGAGCCTGGCCTGCGGCTCCTGGACGCTGCTCTGGGCAGGGAGGCCGGGCTGCCCGGGGCCTCTTTCCCTGAGCACCTGTCAGCTGCGAGGCTGACCTGAGGCTCCGTCCTTCCTGCTCACAGCACTGGCAGAAGTCCCTCTGTGGTCCCGCAAACGGACAACCAACCCCAGTACTGAGAGAGGACTCACCCAGCGCTACAGACCTTTGCTCCTTCCGGCGGGACTGGGGGGTGGGCCAGCGTCCCTGAAGTCCAAGCTGGACCATGTGACCATAAGGACAATGATAACCCCCGGCATTTAGTCAGTCATCCAGGCTTCAAGATGTGCTATACACAGCACTAACTGGTGAGTTTGCAAACAAACCCCACCAGACACGGGGATTGAAGAGGCAAAGAAGGTGAAGAGGCAGGCTGCCCTGACGCTCTGGACCCAAGTCTGAAGGGCTGGCCTGTGCACTATGGGGTTCTGGTTAAGTAGATGAATTCATTCACACTGGGTGACCGACTCATGTGGCCTGAGTCCTTAGCAACCCATCTGACGTATTTCACTACCCTACGCACCATGGTGAAACTCTTTAAAACCCTTCAAAAGACAGTAAGTCAGGCAAGACTTGGGTCTAACTAGTGGCTTGCAATTCTGGCTGCACATGAGTTTAGCCTGAGCCCTGCAAGAAAAACCGTGGGTGGCAGAGGCCTGCCTGGACCGGTTGGCTTCACCAGAGCCTCTGGGGGCCTGGACAAGGCCAAGAATCGCTGCTTAGGTCCCAGGGGCGGCAGCACCCACGGCCAGTCGTGCTCAAGTCTCTCCTGGGACTCGGTTTTCAGGACAAATGAGGAACAAAGGGGAGCACGTAATCACTGCTGCAGAGACCCGCAGAGCCCCCAGGCTCAGAAGTGCAACCATGGGCCAAGGTTGCCTGTCCGCCCCCTCGCCCCCTCACCAGGCTGGGGAGGCCCTGCGAGTGACCAGAAGGCTAGAGAGACACCACATCCTCCAGCTACAAACACCTGTTCCCCCTATTGCCCCTACTCCCGAGACTCCCACCCAAGGCCTCAGCAACCACGCCACTTCTCCAGGAAGCCTTCCCTGATGCCCACCCTGCCGCACGGCCGGAGCGCCCAGCCCAACCACACAGCTCTCAGGGGCCTCGGGGGTCCGGCTCCCCAGGGCCTGGCGTGGAGGAGATGCTGGGCTGAACGTTCTGCCCCCTGGCCACACGAGCACAGCCCTGGGGGGGCTGTCTGGACAATGGGCACACAGTGCACAGCATGTAGGGGCTTCCTCCTTGCAATGGCGGTTCCATCTCTCCCCCTGCCTTGGGAAACCCCGGAGTGTACCAGGCGCGCTGTCTTCTCAGGAGAAGATTCGAGTGGACAGCTCCTGCCTGCCGAGTGCCTCGCTGGGGCAGTGGGAAGCAAGGAGGCGAGGGCCACACGGAGGTGGGGCATCCCACGGCCCCGAGACCTGCACCCTGTCACCTTTCTAGACCCGGGCCAGCCTCTTCCCCCCTGGGGCCTCTGCTTTCAGTGTTTACGCGATGAAGCTGTTCTAGCTCGGGCCTTCTGTCTGTCCATCCATCGTGATTATCTGCAAGCACGCACGGAAACACAGGTCCGCTGGCTGGTGAACCTCAGAAATCCCGACTTCCCCTCCCTTTGACCCCAGAGCTGTTTGCTGCAGGCCTTCTGCACATCGAGCCTGTGCGGGTGCCGGGAGTGGGCTGGCCACGCCGTGGAAGCGCAGTGCCTGCCCTCCAGGCAAGGAGGTGAGCAGGAGGTGAGCATCACCGAAGCTACGTGGGCAGAGCTCACGGGAGGGAAGGCCATGCCTGACGGGAGTGGGGACGGGGACTGGGGCACAGCCCGCGTGGGAGCCAGGCCAGGGGGGGAGAAGGGCGGCCCCGGCTGGTGAAGCGTGAGCCCGCACAGCCGCGAGCCACGCAGGGAGGAGGCGGCCTGCTCCCGGGCCCGTGAGTGCCAGGCCTTCGCTCCTGGCCAGCACCGCCCAACAGGCCCCTCTGTGCTGACACAGACCCTCCACATTCTCACAGCCCAACCGCCGCCAGCCACACGGGCACCCACTAAGCCCCATGTGGGACTGAGAAACCGAACATTTACTTCGTTTTTGGGCCTTGACTTTGATTTTCAACTTCAGTGGCCAGGTGGGGCCGGTGCTCCTGCACAGGGGGGCTCTGCTCGGGGCCTGGAGGGGCAGGAAGCCAGGTCAGGAGGCGTGCTCCCACCGAGACCCGAATCAGGGCCCTGTTCACAGGGAGGGGGTGGGGAAGGGGCCACGAGACCTGGGACGGACCGATGGGGTGGCCTGGGGAGGTGAGGCTGAAGATTAAAAGTTCTAAACCCAAAAGTAACCAACGACCACAACCACAACAACTAACATCTAAGGGGGCACGGTATCAGATGCCATCCTGCGTGAATACATGCCTCACTCAACCCTCATAAAACTCAAAGGGCAGATTACTTGCGTTATCCCCACTTCACATATGGGGAAACTAAGTCATGGCACAGGGGAAGACCTCCCAAGGTCACTGAGCGGGGACCAAGGGGAGGCGAAGGTGTCTGTGTTCTTGGCCACGGCCCTGCCTCCAGCGCCCCCAGCTGGGCTGCCTGTGAACTGGGAGGGGGCTGTGGATTGCAGGGCGGGGTGGGGGGAGCCGGCCGGCGCCTGGACAGTCGAGCCCCAGCCTCACCGCCACAGGCGGGCCATCAGCAGCTGCCGTCACAGACACGGCCACGAACTGCACACAGAGGACAGACCCGGCAACGTGCTCAACCACGAAGGAGTCAAGTTCAGCAAATTTATTGGAGAGGTGAGGTCCTGTAAGGTCCTATTTCCTGGGAAGCTGCGGGGTGTGGCATTAGGAATGCTTTTTAATGGTGGGGGACGAGCAGGGGACCAGGATCAGGAGGACGGTTGGGTGTCGTTGATGTGTTACTAAATGACACAAGATGGAAATTCAGGCGTCCCTCACTGCTCAGGCCCCTGACGTTGAGTGTCACAGGGACTCAGATGCAATTTCAGGTAAAACCCTCGAGACCTCTGTGCTCACGACCTATTGTCTGGAAGTCGGGGAGATGCGTGGCAAGGTGTCTGCTCGCCGGCATGCTGTAGACCCCTCAACTCTGAGGAGGATGGTGACCCCAACACCAGCATCAGGGGAAGGAGACAGACACACAGACACGAAGGAGCACTAGTGGAAGATGGAGCTCGCCATCTGCAGACACACGGGAGGGCGGGACGCGGTCCCCTGCACCCAGACCAGCCCCGTGACTCTCAACAAGGTGCCCAGACCTGGCCCCGTGTGCCCACAGGTCGGGACCCTGTACCCGCTCAGCACCTGTGTTTTCCACCCAAGTGTCAGGGAGTGTGAAAGGGGGCGGCTCTGAGGGTATTTTCGATTCTAATTCTGACCAAGTAATCAGGTTTCCGGGAAGCCAAGCAGGAAGCCGGGGATGATGTGGACATGAAGGACACCCATGCAGCTGGACCCCTGCTCGTTTTCTAGCAAATCCACACGTTCTTCACTCCTGAAGCTAACAGGGTTGTTGCCATGCAAATCTCTGACAAATGTCCTATTTTTTCCCCTAAATATAACCATCCCTTAGAGCACATTAAAAATTCTTACTGCTGACAGAAACGGACTATCTACGGGAGTCGCTGTGGGCTTTTCTCACACGTTCAAGCGCATCCAGAGGCAAAAGCAGATGGGAACAGCCACCGCTCTGGAGCGCTCACACAGAAGGTGCGCCTGACGCCTGGTTTCACCGCGTCTACCTCGTTGGCAAGTGAGAGCTGGCTCACCAAATCATGGGCCCTCACGCGGGAGGGGTCGCGGGCAGCAGTTCTGGGGTGGAAACGGGCCCCCCCGCGGGGCCCCGAGCCCCCGCGCTCACCTGTGACCAGGGGCGTCTGCGCGGGCGGCTGCTCCAGGAGGACCATGTGCTGCAGGAGGGGGCTGTGCGCAGCCCCGCCGTCGCGCTCCAGGGGCGCTGTGCTCAGGTAGGGAGTGAGGTGGGTGCCGGGGAACAGGGAGATCCGCTGCTGGAGGGCGGGGAGAGCCAGTCTCTCGGCTTCCTGCTGGCCGGCCGCCCCCTGGAGAGGCACAACCGTGACGCCCGGCCGAGGGCCTGGGCCAGCCGCCCCCCCACCACGCACACCCGCGGACGCCTACTCACAGCGGACGGCCCGGTGGCAGGCAGCCCCAGCGTGATGTTGGGCAAGGATGGTGACGTGTAGAGGGGGAGTGGCGCCACGGAGCCTTCTCGAGTCACGAGTCTGTGCGCCAAGCCGGTCTGGAGACAGAACACACGATGGCCGTCACACGCGGTCTGTCCCCGACAAGCGTGGGCAGCGCACGCCACGAGAAATCACATCAGAAAACGCGTGGGGCGGGCCCTGCTGAACTCCGAGACACCATAGCACACACATACGTTAACACGTATGTTAAGCATGCAGGCGGGCATGAAGTTTTAGAGCAGGCCACAAACATGGATTCACAATCCAGCAGACTCTCGTTTGTTTTTATTCAGAGTGCTAGTTCGTTGTAAAACTATCAAGAAAATCTAAGGTAATGTATTTTAAAATATATTCTTGTTTGGGAAAGTCTTTTCAAGGGCAGAAACCGAAGAAAATATTGATTAAAAAAATCCCTCACAGAAAAGGCAAGTAACAGTCACAGCAATGCTGGCCACGTGGGCAGGGAAAGCTCAATATGTAAAGAGCTCACAAATCAAATAATAATTAACAACGAGAAAATCGCATGGAAAGGCAAATGACAAAGAACCGATATTAAGGGAGAATAAATTCATGAAAAAATACTCAACATCATCAGTAATCTAAAAACATTTAAAACCCTATCAAGCTGGCAAAGATTTTTACAACTGAGAATACTCTCGTGGCCCCGAGGAACAGAAGCGCACTGCTGGGTGTGTTATAAGTTGGTGTGCTCTTTCTGCAGGAAAACTTGGCAATCATGTCAAAAGCCTTAAAAATGTATCTAACTTTTGATCCTAAAACTCCACTCTTAGGGTGGACTCCTACGAAATGATGCTGGTCCAGGAATGGTCCCAGGAAGGTCACGGCTGAGGCAACCATAAAGGCAGAGGGTTGTGTGTCCCACAGTGTGTCCAAGGTTGAATAGACAAAGGTACACGAGGCCCTCAGGAGGTGGGGAAAAACCTTCCTGATTGGCTGGAATCTCAATGATATGTTGTTAAGTTAAAAAAACAAGTTGTAGAATTGTATACTTTTTCAAAAGCAGACAGACAGGGAGGACTGGGACAGAAAGACAGTCAGAAGAGGTTTAGCAGGAGCACTCTCTGAGGATCTAAATTACTGTGTCCTCTTTCTGCTTCTAGAATGATATCCTTTGCTACAAAGGCCACTGTTTTATTCACCCCAACATCACCCCAGAGTAGATACTCAGTCAACATGCTGACCAAGGGGCGGAGAGAACGAGCACACGGCGTTGCCATACTGGCTGGGAGGGTTTGCAGAAGCAGTCTGCGTAACGGAAAATCACAGCACTGACGGACATCCGACCAATCTTCTCTTAGTTCCTATCGCACTGCGGTCCGTAACTAAAGAGGAGAAACACTCCAGTGCCTTCAAATTTCATATCCAAGGAAAAAACCATGAGCTGGAAGTTATCGAGTTGCTGTAGACAACAGGGGTGGACCGACTGCTGGCCTGGCTTGAAAACGGCCTCTTCATCCTGTTGGAGGTGGGAGTAAGCTCGGGCTCCCCTCGGAGATGCTGCGGGCCTGGTCTCAGAAGAGCGCGCTGACGCCAGTCCAGTGAATTGACCAGTTTCCCTGGTGCACATTAAAGTTTCGTGTACACGATACTCTAGTCTGTTAATGTGATAGTAATGCAATAGCTTTAAGTCTTTTTAAATGTACGCACCCTAGTTAAAGAATACCTTATTGCTAAAAAATGCTAACCGTCATCTGAGCTCTCAGAGAGTCATAGTCCTTTTGCTGGAGGAGGTTCTTGCGTTGATGTTCGTGGCCGCTGATGGATCAGGGTGGTGGCTGCTGAAGGCCGGGGTGTCTGTGGCAGGTTCCTAAAATAAGACAACAATTTGCCGCATCGATTGACTTCCTTTCACGATTTCTCTGTCGCACGTGATGCTGTTTGATGGCATTTCACCTACAGGAGAACTTCCTGCCGCCGCTTTATCACCTAAGCGTACGTAATATCCTAAATCCTCTGTTGTCCCTTCAACGGTCTTCACGGCATCGACACCAGGACTAGACTCCGTCTCAGGAAACCGCTTTCTTTGTTCATCCATAGGAAGCAACTCCTCATCCCTCGTGTTTTATCACAAGATTGCAGCAATCAAGTCCCATCCTTCCGGCTCCACTTGTAATTCCAGTTCTCCTGCTGTTTCCAGCCCATCTGCAGTGGCTTCCTCCACTGAAATCTTAAAACTTCCATTTGTAAAAAAAAAAAGAAAAAAAGAAAAAAAGAAAAGACAACATCGCAACGTGTGGTAAAGGGACACGTGCCTGCAGCACCTCATGGCGTGTGCGGATCCTCCGTACCTTGCAGGATTCCCGATGCTGCTGTTGGGTGCGGCCCTATTTCAGTGTCGTCTGGAAACACAATCTTTGTTCGGACGCTGTGAGGGCAAAGCAGGAAGGAGGGTGTTCTTCGTGCCAGGGCATCCGGCTGTGTGCTGTCCTACACTTTGCTCACTGGGAAGCTGTGCAGGCCTGACCCAACAACCACCTCGGGAAGTACTTTCCCTCGAGAGAAGCACTTTTTGTCACAAGTAAAAATAATATCAACAAGCTACGCTTTAGAGAAAACGGTTGAGATTGCCAAGGGAGGCATGGCCCCACTGGACTGTAATTATCCGGGAACAAAATAAGCAGCCATCCTAATGTCTGCAAAGTTATAATTTCCTCTTTATAATCACTCTATTTTTTTACCTAATTTATTTTTAGAAATAACACAGCCTTCTGAGAATGACTGGGGATGCTGACTGCCTGTATGCACGGTGCTAGCGGTCTCCATCTGCCCCGTTCCAGGCTCATCACCTCCCGTGCTCTGCACAAAGTCGGGGCTTGGCCGCGCACCCCGTGTCGCACCGACATTCTGCGCGGGAGGGAGCTGCTGTCTCCGGGTCCGGGGAGCCTGCTTCCTCTGTGTGAAGGGGGCCGTGGCAGGGCAGCGGAGACGGGGGGCTCCGGGCAGTGGAGACAGGGGGCTCAGGGCAGTGGTGACGGGGGGCTCAGAGGGGCTCAGGGCAGCAGAGACGGGGGGCTCAGGGCAGCGGAGATGGGGGGCTCCAGGCAGCGGAGACAGGGGGCTCAGGGCAGCGGTGACGGGGGGCTCAGGGGGCTCAGGGCAGCAGAGACGGGGGGCTCAGGGCAGCAGAGACGGGGGGCTCAGGGCAGCGGAGATGGGGGACTCAAGGCAGCGGAGACGGGGGGCTTAGGGGGCTCAGGGCAGCGGAGACGGGGGGCTCAATGCAGCGGGGCTGCCCTGTGCCCGAGGAGGCTTCATGAGGCCTGCATGTTCTCAGGAGTGGTCAGATTGTCACAAACCCTGAAGGTTTTGTGACCAGGGTCGTCCTGGTGGGACGAGACTGTCGGAGACCACCCTGCTGAGCACAGGGAGGATCTGATGCAAACAGGAGCAACGGCCCTCTTCACTTTTCTTGTCAATCCTTTCACATCTATCATTCGTAGCAGCTTCATTTACGTTAACAGGTGACTTGTAAAACTTGACACGCGATTTAAACCAGATCCGCGTAGACTCTCCCCCACAAGGCACCGCACAGAATGAACCGGATCAGAAGGCAGTTGGGGCTGTGGCCAACAAGACCAGGCTGGCAGGCACCTGCCGTGCCAGGAAGCAGGCTCCAGGCAGGGCCCCGAGGCCCACTACAAGCAGCCGGCCACGATGACCTCAGTCCTGCAGGGCAGGGGTGTTAAGGTCTGTGATCATCTATATAAGTGCTTAAAGGGGGTTGCAGGGACAGGGGATGAAAGAACGGGCCGCACGAGGACGTGGGCAGTGAGGAAGAGAGGCGGCCATGCACACCACGCCCTCGGCTGCTGCAGTCTGTGTATCAGTGTCCACACACCTGCCCCGAAAATGCAGCGCCCGCGTCCGCGTATCCCAACTAAAACCCGTCCACCCTTTGGAAGAGCAGGATTCATTTCTAAGTATTTAGGAGGAAAGCAAGTCACTCTATTTAATGAACTGTAGCCTCCTGCGAGTGAGCAGGAACTCAAAAAGAACTCAGAAGAACCTCCCACGCAGCGGGACCGTCTGCGCAGGAAGCAGACGGCACCTCGGGCTGAGTTCACTGGAAAGCCAGAGCTGAGGTGGCTCCCATGCAGTCACCCCGAGCCTGGGGCCTCGTGCAGCAAGTGTGCAATTCTCTCGCTCTTCCTGAGTACTGGTCAGCACCGCCTCTCCCACTCCGCGGGGGCCGGCTGCTGGCTGGCCGCCTGGCCCTCACTCCCCAGGGCCCGGCACAGGGCTGGCCCGAGGCAGGAGCAGCAGGGACACTTGTGCATGAAACACACAGACCAAAGTGAATAAGGAAGAAGAGTGCATGCAAGGAAGGCCCTGGAGACCACTGCCCGGAAAGCCCCCCCAACCCAGGTCTGGTCAAGGGCACAACCAGCAGCCAGCCCCAAGCCCCTCCACCTGGTCAAGAGGCCACCCCTGCGCCCGCCCTAGAGCACCCTTCCTCTCTGCCAAGTGATTCCAGAACCTCTGTGTGTGCATGTGACTCTCAACTGCAGCACACCAGGGGCCTGACGGGCAGGGCGAGGGGAACTGACCCTGTGGTTACCCAGGCAACGCCGAAATGCCACCCCTGGCGTTCCTAACCACCCAACACCCTAACCATCCGCCCCGTGTCACTCTGCGCCCCCTGGGCACACGGATGCGTGTTTGTTGGCTGAGTATTTCTAAAGCACAACAAACAGCTTGATTCCCATGCGTCCCCGTGTTCCCGGGCACCATGCAGAGCCCTGGGAACACAAGGGAGTGGGGCATCCAGGGCCCAGCGGCACATGGCATGTGTTCTGAATTGGCCTAATTCAATAGGCTCTGAAAGAGGCTGGGGCAAGAGGCTGGGCTGATAGCTGTCCTCAGTCGAAGGAGGAGCAGTGGTCGGGGCAGGAAGGGGCCTGTCCTGGACGCCTCCCGACGTGACAGTCAAGGCCGAGGGCAGCTGCAAACTGCGGCCGCCTCGCGGAAAACCATCAGTCTGAACCTGCCGCTGGGCCGGTGCAGGGAACAGAAGCGAACGGAAAGCCGAACTGACCTCGGCCGGGATGCTGGCGACGGCGGGCGCGATCCCGTTCTCCGTACTGACGTTCCCGGAGCTGTTGTTGGGGGAGCTGGGCGCGGAGCCGGGGGCACTGCTGCACGCTGAGTCTGCGGGGCGGAGAGACATCCGTGAGCTGCGCTCCCCGCAGAGGTCCTGGGCCAGGCGGCGCACGCGCTTTCCTGGGCCCGAGCGGTGCGGAGGCCCCCGGGGCCAGCTTGCCAACTGGCAGAAACCACATCACGAAAGAACATGACCACGGCTCCCAAACAGGGGTGTGAGGCTAATCCCCTACTTTTGGTTTTGCTACGGACTTCCTCGTGAACTCTAAACGTACGGCCCTGCAGAGGCCCCACCTGAGCCTTTTACACCGTGCCCATTACCAATTTTATGCCTCTTGAATTTCAAGATGATCTGACTGGCCAGAAAGATAAGGCCTTAAACACCAGTAACCTAACAGAGACCAGGACCCACAGAAGCCGCACGACTGTGAATGGGGAAGGTCAGATGTGCTCAGTGACAGACTGCAGGCCACTGGGCTCCCTCTGAGTTAAAGCATCTCATTTTTCCTGTGTGACATCAAACACGCAGGGGCACGTACCGCCAGCGGCTTCTGTGACTGATGAGTGTCACCTGGAATCGCACGCTGAATGATCCTCCGAGTGGCCTTGCAGGAGCGTGGCCTGGCCCTGCGAATCGGGACCAGGCTTGACAGCGACTGGCCCGCGCCTGAGGGACGTGTCCCACCCCCACCTCCTTTTCGCTGCCCGCCCGGCCACGGTGGTGACACTTGGGGCTTATGGACGGGCCTGTTCAGCTTCTTCCGTGTTCTCCTTTGGTTTCCTGGCATTTTGACCATGGCTTCACCACGGACAGGGAGCTCTGTGGTCCCCGGTTCTCCTGACCAGGGAGCTGTCAGCACAGGATCGCCAGCCAGACCACCGGCCGTCCCCGACACTGACAGTGAGCTCAGACCAGGACCCCCTGCCCCCGCCCCCCCGCCACACTACACACCGGACCCAGAGCTTCCTTCTCTCCCTGGAAATCACGCTGACTTGTACTGCACTAACCGGGAACTGCTGAGGGGCTCCCTGGGCTGAGCAGCTGCTGTACTTTCTGCACGAAGACAGAGCTACGGCCCACCTGACAGAGCCGCCACCTGGCCCTCGGGTGCGGTCCCCGTGGCCCTCGTGGGACACCTTCTCTGCAGATCCTATCCCAAGCTACACACCGGGTTCCACCAAAACTCCCGGCAAATGTGCGCCCCCAGCAGGGTCACCAGATGAATGCTCTTGTGCAGCAAGGGTGTGAGAAACTGGGCCAATAAAAATATATATAGATCCAGCTCTTCACCCATTTTCAACTCTGTTACGCCGCTTCTAGGAATGTGGTCTAAGAAACGAATACAAATGTGTCATTGTCACGATGTTATTTACATCAGCACAAGTGGGGCCCCATTCAAGGTGCCAAAAAGTGCGTGTGATGAATCATATGCGCCCCACTGTGAGCGCTAACCACTCTGACGCGGGTGCCCACGGCAGCTCATTATTATCTCTGCTCCCGTGGCACACGTGGCCTTCACCAGCAACTGGGGAGAAGCAGCCGTGTGCCCAGCCTGTCCTGCGGCCCGGTCTCGTGCCCGGCTGGACCCCCATGCCCGTCCCTCCCACCCCCTGCACACATGCCCTGCCCTGCTCTCCCGCAGGAGACACCGCCTCCCAGGGCTGCACAGGGGGGTTCCCTTGCTCTGTCGGGACCACCTTCCTCAGCTCCTTATTTCCCTGTCTCCTGGAAAGGCAGCTCTGTTTCTGTCCCTGGCTGCCTGGGCCCTGTGAGGGCCCGGAAGCCTGCCTCCTCTCGTCTGTCAGCTGCACTCATCGGGCATGCACCAGCCTCTCCTAGCCCCGGACCCCTTCACGCGCACTTTGGACGTGCCACGGCCCAGGACCAGGCAGCTGTGGCGGGCACGGTTTGTTAGGTGGGCCTGTCCAATGAGGGCAAGGACCAGCGTCCCTCTGTCCGCGTGCAGCCTGGTGCTGACTCAGAGCGGCAAGGAACAGCCAGAGGCTGATAACGTGAACACGAGACCCGACGCTCAGGAAGAAGCCTGCGGACGACTCCATCTCCCCAACTGCAGGGCTAGGGATACGTGCACGGCCCTGCTGCCCATGGGGGCTGCCGGCCCACGACCCGGCACTCCTCAAAGGAAACAAAGCTGCATCTGTGTTTAGACGTGGGTTTTCACTCACGACTTTGAATGGAATCCCCCAGTGGCTGAGACTCTGGGTGACGATACTTCCTCTGTTCAGACGAGGCCGGTCTACGCTGCAGCCCCCAGCATGGAACCCCACATTAACAAAGTGAAGAGCGTCGACCCTTTCACACAAAGACTCAGAGGCAGGAGCTTGGCGGAGGGGTTCTGGCTACAGAACCCTGAAGCACGGCAGGATGGGGAGGGGGGAAGCTCTCCCCTTCACTCAGAGGCGCCGGGGCTCAGTCGGCACGTGTGCAGTGCTGGCCACGGACACGCAGAGGACCGGCACCGGGCACCCCCTCTCCTCCTTCCCTGAGAACCCAACACCGACACGCTGCCACCAAGAGCCTCGGCTTTCAAACGGGGCATTGTACTTAATGCAAATACAGTTCCTCCCCCTCCCCCCCCTTGTCCTCGTGCTGATTTCAGGAATGTGGATATGTGCCTCAGGACACGGGATGCACCGCCCTGGGCTGGGGTGTGCCTCAGGGCGCACCCTCGAGGAGTGGGTTATACCCTTGGGACTGTGGTATGCCTCAGGAAATGGGATGCACCCTGGGACCGGGGTGGGCCCTCTGCAAGTGAGGTGCGCCCTTGTGGTGGGGGTGCGTCTCAGGAAGTGGGGAGCATCCGCAGGAAGGAGGGCGTCCCTCAGGCCTGGGCTCTGGCTGGGGCGCACTTCTGCATGTCCACCACTAGATGGGGGCCGAGAGCAACGCTCACTAAGGAAGTGGACACGACCGTGCTCCCTCCTTTCTTCCCTTCCCACCTGCGGGACTCCTGCCGGGAAGATTTTAACGCTCCCCAGTGGTCCAGAGCAGAGCGGGGCAGATCGGAACCGTGTGATTTACCACTAATAGGGCAGGATCGGTGAAACCTTCGGAGAAACCTCCACTTAAAATTCCTGTAAATACCCTGTGCAATGTCAAACCGGATGGCTCTGGCGGTGCTTGGGGCTGGGAGTGGGTAGGCATGCTCCGCGTTCCCCGAGACCCAGGCCCGGGCGCCAGGCGGCGGCTCTCGGACTCGCACTGCCGGCCCCCGGGGCTGAGAGCGCGTGCAGAGGCGCAGGTCTCAGATGGCGTACCGGACAGCCCCGCGGGGAGAGGGTGCAGCCGGCAGTGGGCGTACCTGTGACATCCAGCGGACGCTTCTTCAGAGCCGTAACCACCGGCCCATCTTTTCTGCGTAGCAGGGGGCTGCTCCGCCGTTCGGCCACCTTCTGCTTCAGCCTGGACCGTAATTTCAAATTGGGTTCAGAAGCTGCATGAAAAGGAGACACCGTTATAATCAGACGTCCCGACTGGGGTCAAGTTTATCTCACTGGCAGTTAGAAAATATGCACGTGGGGTAAGTATTCACGCAACACGGATGTGGGCATCCAGGGCAGAGGGAAGGCAGCATTCCCGAGGCCCGTGCAGAGTATTTTCAGTCCTGCTCAACAGTCCCAGATAATGAACAAAGCCTACCCAATGCCTTCGGCTACGCTTCTGCGGCCGTGTAGGTCGTTCCAGGGCCGTGGCCCACGAACGTTATCACACCTCCTGTATGTTGCACTTCCTTGTTCACCTGCGTCCAACAACCCGGAAACAAGCCGCTTGCCAGGGCTCCGGCTGCCAGTGAGAGGCTGCCATGGGGTGCTAAGGCCAACCAGTCCTCCACACCCGCGTGGGGGTGAGCAAGCCCGTCTCCCTCAGAGGCCACCTGACCACAGGACACAGGTATTTCGGCCTGGTTAGGTCTGTTACCAGCTCTGCGTGTGCTTTGCAAACCTGCGTATTTAAGCCCAGTGGTTCCCAAGCCTCTGCGCCTGGAGCGCAGACCAGCCCCGCTGACCAATCAGGTCACAGCTCTGGGAAGTGGGGCGGGGGCAGGCGAGGCTGCCTCGGGAGGAGGGTGGTCTCGCTCCATCCAGAGGCACCCCCGCCGGGGACACCTACGCAGGAATCTCCATGAGGCCATCAGCTCTCAGGCCAGGCCAGGGGTAAAGTCACCACTGCGAAGACGTTCGAGTTCTGAGGTTTTACTTGACTACTTTCAAGTTCCTACTGTTTCTCTGTTTGCAAATTAGCAAGGTTTTACCTTTTTGTTTGTTTGTTTGTAATCAGCAACCCTGCTGTTTTTAATCTTTCTGGAACAGGAAGTTCACTGCTCTCCAGAGCACCAAACAATATAACCGACTTTCCCCCTGGAATCAGAACTAAGATGGTTCCGGTTTTAAGCATCAGGCTGGGCACGGGGACCCGGTCCCTCAGGGGGGCAGCGCAGCGGCGTGCAGGGACCGAGTGCCGTGCCGGGGTGCCAGTGACCCTGCAAGAGGCTGGGAGGCAAAGGGCAGCTCTCTCTGGGCCCTGGGAGGGGAAGGGGGTGGCGGGCCACCTACACAAAGCTTCCCGGAGCAATCAAAGACGCACTTTACAAAGCCGCTGGACTCCTCAGGATGCGGCGCCTGCTCGAGGCCGTGCATACAGGGAGAGGGGCCCTTTCCGCTCTGCAGGGCGAGTGCCCACTCACCTGTAGGACTTGCACGGCCAAAGTGGGAAGGATCCATATGAGGAATATGAAAAGTATTCTTTCCATATTTATTTTGAGACGACTGCAGATTTACATGTTTCAGTCCCTTCTACTTTCATGTGGAGTTTCTTACCATTACTTAACACGAGGAAAAAGCCAAAGCGTCATCTAACAAGCAAGAAAACAACAGCTCTCCTCATACCACCAAGGTCTTTGCTGAAACGACATGAACACCTTTCTGTCCGAGCTGGGGTCAGAAGCTGCTCCTGAGATTGCAGGGCAGTGCAGGCTCCTCAGGAGGGAGCGTGTCAGGAGATGGCGTGTGGGGGGCTGCTGGTGGCAGGGTCGCCCCGGGCCAGCAGTAGACCGGCCCTGCTCCTGGGTCCTGCAGCCCCCGAACGTGGTACCTGCTCCTTCTGGGCAACGTGGGGGAGCCAGGGAAGTCTCTCCTCAAGGGCAGTCAGGTACATGACAGATTAAGTCAAGTTCAACCGTCCTACTCTAACCTTCAAATCCCACCGCAGCCCCAGCACCTGCCCCTCCTTGGGCAGGAAGTGCCTGCTCTTCACCAGCCCGAACATCCTCACCGACTTCACACAGGTCTAGCTTTCTGAGGGCTCGTCTCAGCGCAGCAGCGATCGGGGTGGGCAAACGTGACTGTGTGAGGGTCAGGTGGGCAGAGGGTCCGAAGTGCCCGTGCCACGTACCCAGAGGTCAGTCTGTCTGGAGGTAGTTACTGCTCTGGGGGCAGGGGCTGAGCAGGAAGGGTGTGCAGAGCCCGTCTCGGCCAGGCACGCGGACAGAGCAGGTGCCCAAGCGGTCAGTGCGGGAGGCGACACGGGATGAGCCACGGGACAGAAGCGCCAGTGTGGGAAGAAGACAGTGAGAGAAAACGGGGAGTGAAAAGGTCCAAGATCACATTAATAACCACGCCAGCAGAGGACAGGGCAGAGCGGGGAGGTCACTAACGCGGTGACTGGAGACCCCCTCCTCCCCTGCAGGAGGCCTCTGGCCCGGGAGGGCTCGCCGCGCCCCTCGCCAGGCAGACGCCGCGGAGTTCTGGAGCTCTGGGGGCCCGCGGTTGGCCTTGTCAGTGCTGTCAGATTCTGCAACAGCCACTCGGAGGCAAGACGGAGACTCGAAAATCCTGCAGGAAAGTGGCTTCTGTACCTAAGCGCATTATCGGTCAGATGGGAGCCAGAGCAGACATCCGCCAGTGCGCACAGCCCGTGCAGGTCCTTAGAAAGCTGCTGTGCCCACCCAACGTGAAGGAGGGGGCCACGCAGGAGTCCGGGGGAAGGGGCGGAGCCTCCCCGGGAGATGTGGGGGGCTGGGAAGAGCAGGTGGGGTGACAGGTGGGGGCCTTGTGGCTGGGAGCCTGTCTCCCAGCCCAGAGGGGAGCCTCTGGGCCGCCTGCCGCGCAGGGCTCCTCCACGTGAATTAATGACAGGCACACAGAAAACCAAGCGAATGAAAAATCTTGTTCAACTTAGGAAAAAGGCAAGTTATGCAAACAAGGAAATGCAGGCGAGGTCACTCTGCATTGGGTGCACTTTCTATACGTTGCCTGTCACAGGGCAGGCAGCGGCAGGTCCTGAGCCCCTGTGGGGCTGTCACCTGTCCTGAGCCTTGTGGGGCTGATTTATGCACACTTATTTACTTTGAAAACAATAAAAAGAACTCTAGAAAGCCAAAGGACAGACTGGAATGTAACTTTTGTAGCATACATGTCAGACGTAGGATTGACATTAACCTATCAAGAGCTCCTACAAAGCCACGAGGAAAAAGAAAACACCCCAAAGAAAACTGGATGACAGACTCGCCATTAAACTTCCATCCACTGAACACTGAGGGACCCGCCTGTGTGTCCTGTGCGGTTCTAGAAGCTGTGCATGGGGAGCGGACAAGCCCGGGCCTGGCAGGCACTCGGGGCTCTGCACCACTCATTGGCCACACACACGGCAGGGAAACGTGACCCAGGGCTTGGGTCGCAGCCACCCAGGTCCCTGCTGCGAATGGAGGACGTTCTCGTAGGAAAGATGGAAAATAAACATAAAGACACTCGAGCTTTTCTAACAATGAGGAAATTGCTGAAAACATCCCAGGAAGCATGATTTACTCCTCCGTCACGTGGGCTAGGCTGAATGTGGTAGCACCTTGTTAATGAAGTGGAGATAGTGGGCTCCCTGGAGCTCTGGCATGGCGTAATGTGCTCAGCATCTCAGAGCAGGCAAACCCCGGAAGCCGGCAGTCCCATCCTCAGGGATCTATCCTATGGAAACACCAGCACAAGCGAGCAGAGGTAGAGTTACACTAGGAAGGAGCCACACATTTACATGCACAGATTGGAATAATATAGAAAAAGGTGCTGATCCTTACACACACTCAAACGGAATGGTGTACCCAATAAAACAGTAACTGAAAAATAAAGTCACAGGACAAAATGCAAAGCAAGTATTCTTGTTAACATAAAGACAACCGTACATGCTCACTGCACACAGACACATAGTCCTACACGTATGTGCAGAAATATCTGGACAGACACCAAACTAACCATAGTGGCCTGTCTCTGGGAAGTAAGCTTCAGGATGTGTGTGTAATTTATTATAAGCACGTAGTATGTGATATTTCGTAAAGAAAAAAGTACTACATGCTGCTTGAAGGTGGTGTGTCTCCTAGCCGGTCAGTCTTGTAGCTATTTCTGTGGGCAGTCAGCTCAGGGTAGATCTGCCACTGAACAGTGGAAAGATGACTTCGAGATCCCATCTGGTACTCTTCATGTTAGAAGGAGGTCAAGTCTGAAGGATGGGACACGGCGTGTGAGCCCATCACTTTACGGAGAAGCTGCCTAGTACTTGACCATACTGACCACCTCTGGAAGTTTCCTAGGAAAGCACAATAAAGCCTTTTAAAGAACCCTCTGAACACACTCAGACCCAAGTGTCAAGAGCACAAAGTTAATGGAAGATAGCCCAGCACACAGCCCGCGAGGCCGGCACTGCCCGGGCGCGCAGTCACCCCCGACTCCTCGCTCAGAGACAGCGCAGGAAGGGCAGAGTCCACCGGCTCCGGCCCCGAGCAAGAGCTGAAGGGCCATTTATCACACTGCAACTGACCCTACAAAACACACCTTTCCGTTGAACTGCGGTGTATGGGCGTCGCCCCCTCCCGCCCCGGCCACGCACCTGCACAGTGCTTTCCGCAAACTGCCTCAGAGCAAGACCCAGGCCCTGCGGCGATCGGCGGCACAGCCCGTCCCCAAGCCTCAGAAAGGGCGTCCCGGAGGCACACACACCCCGTCCTACTGCCCATGCGTCAGCCTGCTCCCCGCGTGGACGTAAACTCAGCTGTGAGGAGTGTCACTCGGTTCGCCAGTGTCCCGGGGAGATCCACTGACTTACTGCGTCCTGTGGTTGCAGAGATCACAGATAGCCCGCCCCGGTTCTCCACAGGCTGCGGACCCCTCTGGCAGAGCTCTGTAAGGCACTGGGGACACGCAGGGCTGCAGGCTACGGAAAGGGACCCTGGCGTCCAGCACAACGGGGGCAGGGCTGCCGTGGAGACTGCTGATGGGGCCGGAATCCACCTTACTTTTGGGATAACAGCCGAGCCTCGCCCTTCACATGCCTGGACCCCTCCCTGGCCCGGCCCTGCGGGTCCACCCTGACACTCGAGTGGGGCCTGGACCCCTTTGTCCCCTACCCACCCGAGCAGCTCAGAGCCCGGCACCCCGGATGCTCATGAAATCACCACGGCACAGAAATTGGTGGCGAAGCTGACGCTACCCTGAAGCGGGCTCAGCGAACCGTCCTGGTGGCGGCGTGCCCGGGACAGAAGCCCCAGGCGGGCCCTCCGGATGAAGTGTGGGCAATGGAGTCTGGGCCCCAACTTAACTGCACTGTGACTGGGCAAGGCAATTAGCCTCAGAATCGACCCCCAAAGGTCACCGCCAGCCTTGAAGAGTCGCTAGAGAACATGTGTGCTATCCACAGACGGGGACTCCGTCCCCTGGGTGTTCGGGCCCCCAGGAGGGAACACGGGAACTGCAGTCACTGGGGGGTTTTCAGTGACTGGGTGCAGTATGGGGGGTGCACGGTGACCCACACTCACGTGACAGCAATACAGGTCATCTGACAAGGAACGCTGGGCGGGCGGGGGAGGGGAGCTGGTGCTAGGCCCGCCTTGCCCCCCGAAGCTGCGCAGGAGGCTGTGTGGGGGGCCCAGGGGGACCGTGCTGCAGCCCTCCTGCCCAGGGCAGGCTCCACCAGGTGCCGCGTTCTTCCTTCTGCTCCTGGAAGCAGACCTCACCCCCCGGTGAGCCTGCCGCCTGCAGCACAGCATCTACCCAGCACCCCTCCCCCCGGAAGTCCCAGCCCGCGGGCCACGGGTGGGCCAGGCTGATGCGAGCTCTCCCTGCTGAGCCAAGCAGCTTCGCCCACAGACGGGAAACCCGCTGTTCCCCACAGCTTGGAAATCGGCTGCCGCTTCCTATGCACAGCTGGGAACCTGCGAGGTGCTGAGCTGCGGAACCTTCTAGAAGAGCCACAGGAGCCACTGGCAGCAGAAGTGAACACAGGCTGGAAGCCGGCTGTCTTCGGCCCAGTGTCCAGGCTGGTGCAGGGACCATGGGGGCTGTGACCTGCACCACCCAGCCTCCTGCCACTTCATCCGGGGCCATGGGTGGGCCTGCAGGCAGCACGTGCTGAGGTCCCAGAGGTTGCGGTCAGAATGGGAGAGGACAGAGACGGGCAAGGACAGCAAGCTTTGTTTCGTCTGTTCTCGTTTCATCAGTCAGAAGTCACAGAGGACAATTTAAGAGGCATTAAAAAAAAACTGACGGCAGCTAACGTCTTTAAAAATACAAAGTTGAAGAAGCTACTGGAGAAAAATACAATCTCTAAACATCATCAATACGACAAAACTGGATTTGCTTTTAAAAGTGGAAGAGCATCCTTTCTTCAGTGTGAACGTGGAATTGAACACTTTGCTTCGATCAATCCCTGGCTGAGCTGCTCTATGCCCCAGGAACCCCAGGAAGGACCCGCTGATGGGCGCAGGGTCAGTGGCATGGAACAAGTCCCAGTATATCCTTAGTTAGTAGATTTGGAGAGGCTCAGAAACTCAGTCAGGTGGTCCCCACCTCACCTGCTCTGTACCTGTGCACCCAGGGAGATGACCCAGCCTGCTGGGAGGTGGGGACACCCTGCTGTCAATCACAGGGAAGGGGGCAGGCTCTCCAGCAGGAAGTGAGGCGAGCCCAAGCTGGGCACTCAGGTGGTGGAGAGGAACCAGGGGCTGGGATGTGAACCCCAAACCCCAAGCAGGGCAAGGCGCGCCTTTCCCGCAAGACTTCCAGCAATAAATGGCACTGATCTGTGGCCTTCCCTCAGGGGAGCCTAGCATTTCCACCTGCTCCTGGTCAAACTGGGGGCATGGAGGGAAGGGGATAGGGGAGCGGAGTCTGGCGGGAATGGGCTGTTGGGTGGGGAAAGGATCAAGGGCACCCCAACAGCACCCCAACAGCTTGGGAAAATGAGAGCAGAGCCCCCGCAGCCAGGCACCCCCTAAGCACTTGGCAAACATCAACCCCATGACTTCTCCCAGCCCAGGAGGTAGAGGTGTTTCCAGATGGCAAAACAGGGAGGCACAGAAGGCTTCCCCAAATCACAAGGCAGGAAGTGAAGCAGCTGGATCTAAAGCCAGGCCACCGGCCCTGCAGCCAGCGCAAAGTCACTGCCTGAACACGCACAGGCTTGGGTGAGTCGGTGCGCTTTCCCCCGGAGATGGAACAGAGCCGGGCACGGTGCGCCCAGGAACAGCAAGCGCGGCTCTGCACTTTCCAGGTGCGTGTGTCCTGCAGCAGCCCTTAGGGGACTGAGGGGCAGACAGATCTGTGCAAGATCCACAGAATGTGGTGTCAAGTTGAAACCATGGGGATTATTTAAGTGTATGTCACATTTATTAAAGATTTTAATTCATTGGAGGCATTTTGTAACTAAAATTTCATGTTTGTAGTATTTCCTATTACTGATTCTCGCAGAAATGCACAGATATAAATTATTGAGAATTTGTGACATCAAGTGTTTTAAAGTGGATACTTTTAGAATGATACAGGACATCTAACTACACTCTATTCCCTTAAGTGGTTTAAACATTTCCTCTGAAATCTTTATATTATTAATATTATTAATGTGCTGGTGATGCCTTTTTGAAAAATTGATAATGCAATCAAATCTTAATTAAGTTCTTCTGGAGCACTGGGCGCTCACGGGCACTTCCCCAAGTGTGATGAGGAGTCTGCCTTTCTCAGGGCGGCAGGGGGCTGGGGCAGGCTGCACGGCAAGATTCAAAGCAAACAGGTGTGAGAGAGGGTGCTTCCAGCCCAGGAACCAGCAGCCGCAGAGACTGGGAGAGATGACAGGGGCCCGTGAGACAAAGGTCGCAGGCCATGCAGCTCTGCGGAACAGCAGCGGGGCAGCGTGGAGCTGGCCGTCCCGAATCTAGAGTCTTCAGAGACCCTGGCTACGTGTGGTCAGTGCCAGTTCTGTCTTGTAACAGGAGCCACTGTCCAGGTGACGTGGGCCTTGTCTGGTTGGGAGAGAGGGAGAATCAGAGCAAACATCCCCTGATGGGCACCCCCACTTCTATTTTGAGAGGGAGGTGTAAGCTCAGGCCAGGGAGCCCCGTGAGGGCCCCAAGAGGCAGGTGTTGTTCACTGTCCTTCCCTGGGACCTCGGGGGAAGAGTCAGATGTGTCTTCTGGCAAGGCAAGACAAGGCCCCTTGGCAAGAGGTGGGTGGCTCTGCTTGGTGGCCAGGTGCTCAGCCTTCTGCTTCCTCCACTGGGAACCTGGGGGCCACACTCAGCACACCCAGGGCAGGAGGAAGCTCTGCCTGCTCAGTGTATCCCCAGCGGGGAGGATAGGGCTGTGCACAGCTCCATTTTACTGATGAGGAACTAAGGCCAGGGGAACCTAAAGAATCCATCGCAGGGCACACAGAGCTACAAAACCAGTGGAAAGATCCTTCCCGAACTGCTGGTGGAGCCCATGACCTCTGTCCACCTGACCCACCCTCATGCCCTTAGGGTGAGGGAGACTCCCCGCTGCTCACTCTCTTTCCTGGGCCAGGGTGCCTGGGGCAGGCAGTCTTCCTCTCTCCCAGCACAGAGCCCGCTGCTCCCTGTGACCTCCCATTCTGCTGATCTGAGTTTGGTTCAATACAGCACGAGGTTCCAGAAGGGGGCACGGGAGCCACCTTGGGAGCCCTGGCCCCAGCTCCTGACAAGACCTTCCTGTCGAGTGCATGGGCTCTCTCTGGGTGAAACCCATGGCTGTCCTCGGTGGACGAGAGAGAACCACACACTCACACTGAGGAAAAGGACAGAGTGGCACCTTCACTTTCACCAGGGGAGGGTTTACAGCTGACGGGAAGCCCTGCCCATACCTGCAGGGTCCTCACCACTGACTCGGAGGGGCTCCACCGACCCCTCTCCCATCCTCGTCAAGGTCTCTGAGGTCCTTGGCCCATGGCCATCCTGATGGGGTCACTCCATCTCACACACCTGGGAGTCAGTCAAGCACTACCGAGGGGCCTCCCTGCAATTTCTGGCTCTGAATTCAGGCTCTGCTCCCTGCATGCCGCACCGAATCCTCTGGGGCCCAGCTCTGCCTATTGAGAGGCTCCAGGTCTTCCGTCGTTAGGACGGGGTGGCAGCTGAGCCCCCAGCCCCATTCCCTAATACCTCATCACTGGGGTGAAGATGCTGGAGTCTGACTGCCTTAAAGTGTATCTGTCTAAAATCAACCAATATCCTCTGGATAAAACAAAATTTGTGTTTACAAAGAAAAAGCTGTGCCACACGGGACTCACTTCCACTAAGTAGGAACTTCCCACAATGCCCCACAACCGCGGGCTCCACGTGCTGTGTCTGCGGCCAGGGCCCCCGATCCTCCACAGCCTGCCCCAGCCTGCCCTCACCTCGCGGCGGGCAAAGGCTCTGCAAGATGCTCCTCCTCTGGCCCCTGCCCTTCCGGCCACCCTCGTGCACTGGCCTCGGCCACTCTGATCTTTCTTACAAGCCGACGCCCACTTAAACCATCACCGCTGGAGAAAGTCCAAGGGAGTCTGTTGGAGTGTGAATACCCTTCTTCTTCTGGTCTGTGGCAGGGCCACGCACACCCCGAGGCGTCCTTCGGAGATGTCCTTGCAGGACACAATGAGTTTCTTTCTCGAACAGACTTCCTCCCACTCTGGGACCCCCGGCCATCCCCGTTGCCCAGGCCCTGCCTAGTCAGCCACGAGGGCCAAACGTTGGCTGGCCCGCTCCTGCAAGGCCTCCCATCGGTCAGCAAGAGCGGCTGTGTCCCTGAGCCCGGCAGGGGATGCTCGGGGCTGTGACAAAGCACAGCACACCCCCAGGAGCAGAGTAAGCTTTGGTGCTGTTCAAAAACGAGTCTGAGGTTTAAAACGTAGGTGTGCATACATGAGGTGCATGGCTTTTGGTATGACTCATAAGGCAGTGCTTAAGGACATCGTTTTAAAATGAAGTTCTAATACAAAAAAGCAAATACTTAAGCACAAGCAGGGATTCCCTCTGACTCAGCCTGTAGGGCATGTAGGAGGGCCAGTTGAGAGCCCCGCCCCCTGTGGGGCCTGTGGGAGGGGCTGGTTGAGAGCCCCACCCCCTGCAGGCATGTGGGCGGAGTCCGTTGATATTCCCCACCCCCCAGTGGGAGGGGTCGGTTGATAGCCCCAACCCTGTGGGCGTGTGGGAGGGGGCGGTCAAGAGCCCCGCCCCCTACGGGAGGGGCCGGTTGAGAGCCCCGCCCTGTGGGTGTGTGGGAGGGGGCCGGTTGAGAGCCCCGCCCCCTATGGGGTGTGTGGGAGGGGCGGTCAAGAGCCCCGCCCCTGTGGGGGGGTATGGGCGGGGATGCTCAAGATCCCCGCCCCCTACGGGGCCTATGGGACGGGCCGGTTGAGAGCCCCGCCCCTGTGGGTGTGTGGGAGGGGCCGGTTGAGAGCCCCGCCCCCTGTGGG
>NW_022589704.1:2495789-2540545 GCF_004348235.1 Phoca vitulina | reverse complement strand
CTGTGGGTGTGTGGGAGGGGCCGGTTGAGAGCCCCGCCCCCTGTGGGGTGTGTGGGGGCGGTCAAGGGCCCCACCCCCTGTGGGCGTGTGGGAGGGGCCGGTTGAGAGCCCCGCCCCCAGGCCCTGGGCCCTGGGCACTGACCTGTTTTTCTGAGCGGGAAGTCATCTTTGCTGTCGTACATTCCCAGGACCGGGTGGTTGTAGGAGGCCGACACCCCGCTCTGGGGCGGGGAGCTCTGGTCAAGCGAACTGTGCTGTGTTTTCCTGGACAGAAGAGGCAAAGACAGACGGAGGAGTTAGCGAGGGGCGGGAGCCCGCCTGACACGTCAGCCCCGGATCAGCTCCGACCAAGGAGACGGGCCCCTGTGTGGGGCCAGGCTGAAATGAGACAAAAGCAAGGTGACCTTGCGAACCAAGGCTGGGCAGGGCCTCCGCAGCCGACCCCGTGCCAGGAGGAGCAGGGCCGGCCGTCGTCCTGCCGCTCTCGGCGGCTCCGCGCACCGCTGCTCCCTGGCCACCAGGCCACCGCCGGCCACAGAAGGGCCTGTCCTCGGGCGACGGCCGCCACACGCGCACAGGACCAAAGGCACGGTCGGAGGCAGCTGCGATCGGTGGGGTGCATTCACAACAGCAGTGGTCAAGTCTGGGGTCCCCGAGGGGGCCTCCCTTCAGCAGACGACACCCAGCGTTCATCTGCACCTTCAGAGGAATAAAATCCGCCCCATCACCCTGCTTCCTGGGGACGGTGGGGGGCAGTGACCAACACCTTGTGCCTGGAAGTGGGTCTGTGACGTTTACTGCCTCCGACGACCAGCCAGGCACCACTCCACATCCTTTAAAATTTCGAGACAGTATCCGGCTCCAGGAGGCGGCTCTGGCGGGCAGGACAGGAGTCAGGGCTTGGGAATGGGGAGCCGACCACCCTCGGGAAGACCATCCTCGGCTTCCTGGAAGCACCCACCCTAGGTGTAATGAATTCTGTTGAGTCTTTAAACTGTGTAATCTGCTTAATGACTTGAAACAAATTTGCCAACTTACTTATTTGGAATTTGTTAGACTATTTATTTGAATACACAGTACTCCATATCCATGCACCTGGTGTTATTTGAATTAAGAACAGGAGCTCTTAAATGCTTACAGGTGGATAATTTAAATATTTGAGAGCAAACTTGTGCAGAGAATGGGCTGATCACAGAGACCCGTCCAATGAGCACAGCCTGGACATCTGGGCTGTGGGGTCCAGCCAGGCTGTGTAGCAGGAAAGAGCTCACATTCCCAGGGACAGCTGCCCCCACATGCCTGTACCTGCATCACAGGGTCACCTCCTCAGGCAGGAAGCCCTCCTTTTAACTTGTGGTTCCACTGAGACAACCCTGGCTCACCTTGGGGGAACATTCTCTGACAATCTCATTAAAGGTCTGAGGGCAGGTCGCCTGGGTGCTCCCTCCCAGTTAAGCAGCTGCCTTCGGCTCAGGTCATGATCCCGGGGTCCTGGGATCGAGCCCCACGTCGGGCTTCCTGCTCCGCGGGAAGCCTGCTTCTCCCTCTCCCTCTACGCGCCGCTCTGCCTACTTGTGCTATCTCTGTCAAATAAATAAATCTTTTTTTTTTTTAAAGATTTTATTATTTATTTGACAGAGAGAGACACAGCGAGAGCAGGAACACAAGCAGGGGGAGTGGGAGAGGGAGAAGCAGGCTTCCGCTGAGCAGGGAGCCCGATGCGGGGCTCAATCCCAGGACCCTGGGACCATGACCTGAGCCGAAGGCAGACACTTAACGACTGAGCCACCCAGGCGCCCCCAAATAAATAAATCTTAAAAAAAAAAAAGGTCTGAGGGCAACACTATCTCTGTACCAAATCACGTCTTCTGAGGTGTCCTTTGGGGAATGCAGCCTTGGCCAGTTTCAAACTTCTCAGTACTAAGTCACAATCTAGGAAAGAATTTGCTTTCTCTTTCATGAGACGCATGGAAAGACCTGTGTGTGCATTTTGTGACCCGAAAGTATGAATAATTATTGGTAGAATATTATTACAAATAATAAGTACTGTTGTTCGACTTTAATTGTACGCTGTTTATAATGAAGCCAGAAGTTGGAAAAGCTGTATTTGTTCAAGATGCCATAGATTTTCTCTTCGGGCTTGACTGCTGGAGATGTTGTTGGGGTGAAAACCCTCACTCCCTCCTCGGGCCTTTGGGGGCGCAGCACGAGGCCGGCCGCGCTGGGCGCAGAGCGCTCCTGCATCGCCCCAGGACACGGGTCTGGGCCGGCGCTCAGACGGCTGCACTGACCCCCCCTGGTGCTGTCACGGCCGAGTCCAGAGACTTCGAGGGAGTGACTCACGTCACCACAGCCCAGCTTCCGGGAACCCTGCGGACCCCGGGATAAGAGCTCATCCCCAGGGGAACCCCGCAGGGCTGAGCGGGCCGCTCCAGGGAAAAGCTGCTGTCACCCCTGCCCCTGGGACCAAGCACGTGTGCCCCAGGCTGCACGCACACCTCACGCTGACCCGCTCTCACCCTCACAGTCTCACACACCCCTGTGGCATCACACCCCACCGTTACACACTCACACGTACCCCACGCTGCACACTGACATGCTCACACTCACACACACTCAGTGCACTCACCCCATGCACAGACCCTCACACACACTCCCACGTGCACACCCACCATACCCACCCCCTTGCACAGGGGAGCAGAACTCGAGGGCAGCTCCTTCCATGAGGCTCAGGCCTGCCCACAAACCAGGTCCCCAGCTCCAGCCCCTCGTCACAGTCTGGCGGGAGGCGCTCGGCGGCACGTCTGCCAGCATCTGGGCAGACGGTCGGTGACTCTTGATCTTCAAGCAGCGCTGACGGGGGCAGAGAAACCAGGGCCGCTGCCTTTGCTTTGTCAACCCTCCTTAGGCTACCACGGAATAAAGCTCCACACGCATCCAGCCACTTCAGCGCTCCACAAGTGGCCTTTCCCGCTGTATCAGACTTGCGCAAGTGCCCTGAACAGAAGTGTACTCGCTTAGTCAGTGCCGTCCAACGCAAGTAGGATGTGAGTCACACGTGCAATTTAAATGTTACAGCAGCCCCGTTACAATGAATAAAAATGGTTAAATTGACTTCAGTATGCTCTTTAACCCAATATAGCCCAATGCGCAATCAATATAAAAATGACCCGTGAAATAGTTCACATCCTTCCCTTCGTGCCAAGGCCCTGCAGTCCGGTGTGTCTGATGCCCGCAGCACACCTCAGTCAGAGCATCCTCGTCTCTGTGCTCAGAGACACGTGGGGGGGGGGCCACCGCTGCAGGAGGGACACAGCAGGGTCGTCTCCACGGACAGAACCCTGCACCATTCCGCAGGCGAACCCGGTCCCCCAGCCCAGTCGCCGGCCGGCTTCATCGCTGGATTCATCGTGCTGACTGCAGAGCTTCATCTGCCTGCGTCCCCGAGCAGGGCTCCGGGTGGCTTCTCTGTCTGAGTGTCACGTGTCTGGGCCTGCGTCTCCTGTGTCCTCCGGCTGGTGGGCGTTCAGGCTGCTTCCGTTCTTTGGCAGGAAATGAATGACGCGGCTATGACCACCAGAACCCAAGTGTATGTGGGCAGAAGTTTTTCTTCCTCTTGGGCCGATACTAGCAGGACAGCGTCATGGGGTCGGGGCACATAAGCCTTTATAAGAAACTGCCGGACTGTGTGCAGCTGCCGAAGTCCACGGGCTCCACACCTTCACCAACTCCGGGTCTGCTGAACGTCAGCCACCCCGATGGTGTGAGATGGTGCCTCCCTGTGGCTGTGATCTGCATTTCCCTGACGGCTAACGATCTTTTCATGGACTGACTGGCTATCGGTAGATCTTATCTTCTGAGGTATTAGTTCAAATCTTTCGCTTGTATTTTTTCAGTAGATCACTTGTCTTTTTATTATTGAGTTGTGGGAGCTCTTTATATATATTGGATACAAGCACTCTGTCAGCTACAGGCATTGTGAATATTTTCTTCCAGTCTGTGGCTTGCCTTTTTATTTTCTTAATGGTGCCTTTGAAAGAGCACAGTTTTTAATTGTCACAAAGTCTATTGTTGGAATTTTTGGTTTACACTCGATGACTGTGGTGTCTTAAGAACTCTGTCCACCTCTGCCCCCGGGTTGTGAAAACTTCTCCTATGTTTTCTCCTAGGAGTTTTAGCTTTTGTGTTTGGGTTTATATTTGTGCTAATCACTGTGTGTGGAGTGAAGCTAGGGTCAAAGTTCAGTTCTTCCTCCACGAAGACCCAGTTTTCTGACCGAGTACCTGCCATCACACAGCAAGTGAATGTGACAGTCACTCCATGATGTTGGGTTTAGAGTGACTAAACACGACAGCTGCCACATTCAGTGCAAACAAACCTGTCCCCTGGCTGACTTTCCCACTCCAGCCCGTGTGCCCTAAATCCCTCTGAGAGAGCTGAACCCAGGGCAGGTGAGCCATGTCCGGGTCAGGCCCGACCTCGAGAGCCCTGCTCACCAGGGAGCAGCCACTTCAATCCCCCACTAGCCCAGGATTAAAAGCCACCTGCCCTCCCTATCTCCCCCTTCCCTGCTCCTGGGAGCTCCTCCCTAGAAAGCCCTCCCTCCGTTCCAGCCTCTCTCCTCAGTGCTCCCTTTCTACCCACCCTTCCCCCTGTAGCCTCCAGGACTGGAGGCAAACACACTCTCCTGTCACATTCAACCCGTCACCACGGCCTCTGTTCCGGCCAGTGGTCTCCTGCCCCAGCCTCCTGCCCGCTCACAGGGGAGCCCGGCACGAACCTTCTTCCACCACTGGGGCCGCCATCCAAGAACTCCGACGTGGTCAACCCACGACTCCTGCGTGCCACCACACGACCTTCTGTGGGCTCCCAGCCAGCCTGACCTCCCCAGTCGCGTCACGGACTGACCCTCCTCCCAAAGGGCCCCTGGGGCCTCCCTGCCTGCTGACCACTGCTGCTAAATGCTCCTCCCAGCAGGTCCCAGAGCGCCTCTGCCGTCTTGCCGCCTTCACAGGCCTGTCGTCCCAGGTCCCCCCAGTGCCTCCTAGTCTGAGCCCCTGCGCCCCACTCCTTCTCCTGCTGTCCTCAGTACGAACCCCACGGATACCATCTCAACGGCTACCCAAACTGCTTTCCCTGGGCCATCGCCTGGCTGCCACCCCCCCCAGGGGACGGTGCGGCTCTCCCACAGCAGGCCCGGGTGGCTGGGGCCCCAGACGTGGGGCCCCCGCGCGCTCTATCGAAGTTTCACGTGGTGGCTGTGGGCTCGTGGCCTCCCTCGTGGCTTCTCACGGCCGCTGCCACCTCTGCTCTGCGGCGGGAGTCGTGTCACTGTCTGGAGGCATGCACGCCAACAGCACGGCAGACAGGAGTGAGCGCAGCTTTCTGGACCAGGCAGCGTGTACGGTGTAAGGGCAGCCTTCTCTGCCCTGGATAAAAGTCCTTTCGGTTGTACTGATAACGGCGTCATCTGCCAGGATACGGGGGATCATCCCAGTGGGATGTGGCGGTGTTGGATTTAGTCAAATAGTTGCCCATTTGGGAGCTTGAGAATAGATAGGTTTTTCCCCAATAAAACGAATAACCATATTTTGATTTATGAGAACAACCCTATGGGTTTTCTGTGAGAAATGAAATTACTCTTGAAAACAGGGGAAAACTGTATTTCAAAGCAAAGCCTGTGAAGCCCCCTTGATCATTGTTTAAAGCCATGTAATCTGGCCCCTCCATTCCACACGTGGCCTGGGCCCTGGCCAGCGTCTCTGCAGCGAGCTCGTGCTCACAGGACATCCCTCTGCACGTGGGCACTGTCCCCGACCTTTCTGCAACGGCACACCAGCTTCCTTCAGCTGTTAGCATGAACAAGACTCTCTGGTGGCCTCGTCCATTATGCAGCTCTGGCAAAGCGTTCCTAGTGTGAAAGTAAAATACACCACACATGCCATGGGCTCACCCAGCAGCTAATAAAACACTGAGTAGAAATTCAGTAGGTGCATTTGGACAATTTAGATCAGAGTTACAGTTTAAGTGGTTCCTTTTGTGGCCAAAATATATGGTGAGAGGAGTAATGGGCAGGCACCGGATCCACACGCAGCAGTCCATTCAGCTACAGACGGGCCCCTCTGTCTGGATGACCGCCCCACGCGTTAACCTCCAGACCTCTCCTGCTACCCCGTGTTTGTGGCTGCGCTCACAGAGCTTCTCAGTCCACCCACCACCACCCCTCCCGCCGCCTCGCTGGGCGAAGAAGAAGCAGGTGCCGACGATCACGTGCCGCTCAGGCCCCCGTGCCCCTGCATGCCCCCACTTACCCATACCAGTAGCGAGGGTCGCTGGAAATGCAGTGGTTGAGGTTCCGGTGGGCCAGCGCCTTCTTTTTATTGAGGACAAACTCTTGCAACTTCATCTTCACTTCTGTGCTGGCCACCGCACCTGGTGCAGAAGGAAGCAGACAAGTGACCGACTGGAGGCTCTGGCCCGGGGGGCAGGGGGAGGCCGCGGAGCTCCGTGCTGGACAGGGAGCAAAGACATGCAGACAGGCCAGGGCCTCTAATTCGGGATGTTGCTGATGCCATGAAGGCTTCTCAAAGAAAGGAGAAGGACGGGAGAAGTTTAATAAGAGGGCTTCTTCCCATGAAGATTTTACATAATTGCATTCCATCTAAAATGCAGAAGTAATCAGCATAAAGACTTATTGTTACCTAACACAAAACCACCGCAGAGGGAAGTTTAATAATGTTACATAAAAGAACATTCCGAATTAGGTGCTGGCAGTCTGGTGGTTTCGCTCTCACTAGAGCAAAGGCAGCTGAATCTCAGAGAGGTTTTGTGCGCACCCCCTGCCCGCCGGCGAGAGGGATGGAGTGCGCTCCCTCGGCGGACACCCTGCGATGCTCGTGTACAAGGCAGCGGCCTGCTTTCCACTCGTGTCAGAGGAAGCTTCTGTTCCTTCCAGCTCATCAGCTACTTACTTCGAGCACGTTCACCAGGCTGTACTAAAGGCAGAATCATGTGCTCTGTGGTCTTCTCGTGTGGTGGTTATTCACAGCCCCGTAGAGAAAACAGGCAAGTTTGAGAAACAGATGCACAAAGAAAAGTCCAGACCCCCCACTCGATCACAAGGCCCGTGCTCATCTAATCCGCACTCCTCGGGGCCACGCTCGGACTACACAGCACTCTCGCACCCATCCCTCCACTTGTGAGCAGCAAACATATTTCCTGTTGTACAGAGTCCAACCAGTATTTTTATTGGTGGAGAAACACTTCAGGAGATGAGCAAAGCACAGTTTACATTTTACAAAACCATGTTCTGACTAGAAGGCACTTCTAGATTATCCTTGTTGTTGTTGTTAGAAGCCGTACTGCCGTGAACATTTATGAGTAGACATCGTTCATACTGAGGATTTGCTTAGGAAAGATCAACAAAATCAATACATCTAACAAAAGTAACATTAGAGCCCTCAAAGCATCTTCTAACTGCTTTCCAAAATGCCTCATACACTGACCATCATGTGTCAACGACGGGCAAGCACCCTGCATCTTCATGAGTACTCAGGATCACTACCTGACCCCACGTCTCTATCAGTACTCAGGATCACCCTGTGCCTCTGTCCATCAGTACTTGGGATCCCCACCTGATCCCACACCTCCATCAGTACTCGGGATCACCACGTGACCCCAAGCCTCCATCAGTACTCAGGACCATGACCTGACCCTGCATCTCTATCAGTACTCAGGATGACCCCATGCCTCTGTCCATCAGTACTCGGGATCACCATGTGACTCTGTCTTCATCAGTACTGGCGACTGTCACTTGCTGCAAATGGGAAGGGTAGCTGGTATTTCACTGTGGTCCCTGATAACTACCCAAGCAAGCAGTTATCTTTCAGTCTTGTGATAAATCTTTATGTCCTTGGTTTATTTTTCTTTCAGAGTCTTCATGTGGTATGTTTGGTGGTGGTGCCGTGGGTCTGTGTGCGTACGTTTTAAATGTTTATCCATTTGAGCTGTATGATTTACAGCGATGAATCTATTGTGAGCCTCCTACATTCTAGGCCTCACATGTTTAAAGTTCACATGAGCACTGTAAGTGGGATCATCAGCCCCATGTGGTCCGGGGGAACCTCAGGGGCGGCACTCAGCGGCAGGGTCAAACCAAAGCAGCTGGTTCCCTGGCCCCAGCTCTCACTTCTCCTCCACTTTTGTGTGCAAGCCTCTGCCCTGGTCTCGTTTCCTTTTACAATTTGGAGGATATTCTAATTTTGTGAAATAATGTGTATATGTACACAGGTGTGTATGTGCAATGTATATACATGTATGTACACACACACACACACCCGCCCCCGGCTCCTGGCACCGAGCTCCTAAAACCCCTGTAAACTCTTCAGCTGATGTGATGGCTGCACTCTTGGGAGGCTCCTGGATGGGGCTGGTCACTGAAAGACTAAGCCATGATTAGAAGCTTGGAATTTTCAGCCCCATCAAGAAGGGAGAGGGTCTGGGAATGGAGATAATAATTTATCATGAGGAAGCCCCCATGAAGTCCCAATAGGATGGGGTTCAGAGAGCTTTCCGTGTTGGCAAACCCATCCACATACTGCGAAGGTGATGCACGCCAACTGCACGGGGACAGAAACTCTGGCACTCGGGACCTGCCCGGACCTCGTCTGTATGCACCACGTCATCTGGCTGCCCATCTGTGTCCTCTGTCACATCATTTAATAAGCCAGTAAACCTACGTAAGAACTTCCCTGAGTTCTGTGTGCTGTTCTGGCAAATTAAAGGAGCCCAAGGAGGGGGTTGTGGACACGTCTGACCTGCAACCTGGATTTGCAGCTGGCGTCCGAAGCGGGCGGCAGACTCGTGCGACTGAACCCCCGCCGTGTCAGGACTGGCTACACGGCAGGACAGCTGGTGGTGGCCAAGCAGTGCTTGGTGGGAGACCCCGAGCGGGCGGCGACCAGCACTGTTGGAAGGGAGGCTTTCCAGGCGAGTGTGGCTCCGTGTAAAAGTAAAGGACAAACACAGGAGGAAAGGACCAGGCTTCCCCCAACAAAGGGAGGAAACTCTGGGTGCTTTCCTCGTTTAAAATTCAAATGCTTGTTTTTACGTAGTCTGCCCTAGTTTCCTTGTTGCGGTTTTTTCCATTTCCTGGAAGCGTTGAGATCGATCTTGCTTTCGCTGGTTTGGTAAATAACCAGTTTTATTTTATCCTTGGTTCTCTGGTGCTGGGTTTTCATTCACTGAACTGCTCGCTGTTGCTAGTTTTTCACGTTTCTCTCTGATACACATGAAATGGGTTTTGGTGTATGAGACTCTACAGATATTTTGACAAATTGCTCATAAATTGTTAGTATCATTAGAGAAACCGTCTCTCCTGCCACTGTTTTCACACCCCCAGTACACGCTGTCATTCACAAACTGACTTTTTGTCTGGCTGTAGGTGTGTCTGCATTCTCGAAGGCAGCGTGCCCTGCAGTTAGTGACAGAGGGCCTTCTGTGTGTGGTGGGCGGCGGACGGCACAGACCCCTGGGGAGCGGGTCCTCGGCAGCTGCAGTGGGGTCTGAATGAGCTCATCCAAGGGAAACACACAGAAAGTTCGCTAAACCGATTCCAAAGCACCTTCAGAAGCTTCTATCACGACACATGGGCTTTTGTCCTGGGCCTTCCCAGGGTCCAAGGAAATGACCCCATCGGCGCACACGGGAGGACGGACACAGACAGGCCAGGCCGTGGGAGGTGACCAAAGGCATGAAGTCACACCTGCTTCTAGCATCACTGCTCGGTGCCCTCCAAACATAGTGAGCGTCAGACTGAACACCAGTTCAGAACATTCAGAGCCTGTGTGAAAATCACACAGACATGGAGATCTGCGTATAACGTGCCCGGATATGCAGTCACCTGGCATTCCAAACAGCGCATCAGCACCAGAGGACGGCTGGGGAATTCACCAAGGGTTAACCGTGTCAGGACACAGCATGCCTTGCAACCAGGAGCAAGAGGTGATGTGTGTGTGGGGGGGGTGGCGCTGGGGGGCATGGAAGAGCAGAGGGCACAGAGGGCCATTTACAGAGGGAAATGCAAATTTGCTAGTAATACCTAAGTGTACCTGATAAAAGAAACCACAGTGAAATGAGGAGCTTTGGGTTTTTTTCCACTTCTCGGTGCTGCTGGCCTCACAGCGAAGTGATCAGACTGCCTGATGATGAGGAGGGGGTGGGGGAGGAGGAGTAGGAGGAAGACCCAGATGGAGGAGGAGATGGCCCCCTGGTCCTTCACAACTGTGGTTGCAGGAGAGTGGACAATGCGGAGCAGGACAAGAAGCAGAGTGTCTCAGTACGTGGAGTAAGGACGTTCCTGAAAGTTTCCCAGCAAATCAAACCTGGGCATTAGCTGGCCTTATCTTCTCAAAAAACACCTGTCAATGTGGACCCACTTTCCCTCCACAGGAGAGATGCTTGTGAGTCCCCTGCGAGCACTCTAGGGACAGGCTGATCCCAAGGATCGTGCTTCGGGAGCCTCTGACTCTCCCTGCTTCAGCCATACCCCTGGCTGGCATCACAGGCTCCAGAACTCAAAGAAGCACAAAGAACAAATGCTCCATCCCAGCAGGGAGAGCATGAGATAAATCCCAGGGACAGGCAAGTACAGCAAGACGTGGCAAGGGGCAGCTGCCCCACCTGGAGGGGACACTGGCCCCATCAGCCCTTGTACCCTGAGCCGTCACCTGTGTCCTCACAGGAAGAGGTAGGTCGCACGACTGACATGTGGTCCCTCTGCCCGCTCAGGGTGGGAGAAAGCACCTTACAGGCCCTCTTGGATCCAGTCAAGACAAGCCCACCTCCCTGAACTCAGGAGGGTTCCTTCTGGCATGAATAGACTACGGGGACGCCACGGCACCTCCCTGACATGTCTGGCCAAGACCACATTACAAGCGGGGGCAGATGATGACCTGGTCACAAGGGCGGACCCCCCGTGGCCCTCCCGGCCCCTCCCCCCAAGGGGCGGCGGGCACGCCTGGGGTACACGTCCTCACACCTGCACACGGGCGTGGCAGAGCAAACCCAAGTGACACGGAGCCACACGTACTCAGCCCTGCGTACCGCAGAGGGACCTGCTCTCCCTCGTCATGCTTTACAGGAGAGAATTCAAAGAAGAGCCATCATCCTTCTAGCTGTTTACTCATCTCTCAACGGATTCTGCCGCTCTATGCGTTCTCATCTGCAGGCTATTGCTTATTCTCTTCGTGTATATTGAAATCTTGGCGCTCTTATTAGTATCCTCAATTCTAACCCGACACGCCTCACAGAGCAGTTCTTCTGACACTTAGGAAATACTGAGGGAGTAAAAAAATTGTTTTCTCCTCTCCTTCTTTTTTAAAGTTTGTATTTGAATTCCAGCTAGTTTACATTGTGTTATATTAGTTTCCAGTGCACGGTGATTCCACACTTCCATACATCATCCTGGGCTCATCCAGATCCCTCCACGTTAAACCAGAGTTACAGAACCAATAAAATACATTTAGTACACAAATACCAAACATCTCTAATTTTCACTTTTTAAAAAAAATTAATTCAGGCTGACTATCATTCATTCGACAGGGTTCACAGAGACCTAACTACGTGCCAGAGTCTGGTCTGGTCGATGGGGAAAGAGAGGTCAATAAAAGAGCAAAGCCCCCTCCACACAGGAGGAGGGATGTAAGGAACAGGCTGATAAGTACAGACCAGGTGGCACGAGGGGCCGAGCCGATGGTGTGGAGCACCTGCCCAAGTACAAGGGGGCCCAGGCGGAGGAGAAGGTGCTTCTAGACACCACCCATCACGACTGACTCATTTTTCTCCTGCCCCACTGGCCTCTGAGGAAGGCCCAACTTCACAAATGGGACAGAGAATTACTTTCTGGATCAGGTGTTGGATCTTTTAACTCCAGCCCTTTGAGCCATTTTTTTTTTTTTTTAAACAAAGTGAATGATGGGGCTGTGCTTGTAAATAGCAGCAAACAGAAATGTCACTGTGTTCGCTCCAGACTGCTCAGAGAACAAAGACTTGCCTTCTATTGGATTCTCCCTTTGAGTCCGTGTGTCTTCGATTCCTAAATGTAGTTAATCTAAGTAAAACTTACCTGACTAAAGAGCATGTGTTCATGCCGAATGAGATGAAATGCCACAAATTCTAAGAATTCACTGTTCCTTAGAGCAAATAGCGTTAACTGGTATCAATAAGTAAAAGAGAACTGCAGAATTATTTAAAATTAAAAATACTGTAAATGTTTACAAATGTAACAAAACTTTAATTAAAAATTCAATAGGAAATTCACTTTTAAAAAACCCCAAGAAACTACACAGATGCCTTGCACTGCATTTTCAAATGCTTACAAATGGGAGACGCCCCAGGCCATTTGCATTCCCCCACAAATGCCCTTTTAGCTGGTGCGAACAAGGCTCTCCTTCATGGGTGCGGAGCCCGCCCGCGGCCCCGCTCACATTAAGAGCCCCCGAGTGGTGTCCACCACAGCGGCCTGCCAGGCCTGCCTCCTCACAAGGCCACACTCAGGGCTGCAAAGCCTACACGAGTGTGCCAAATACCCAAACTGTACACAGTTTATTATTAATAATAAAACCTGACCACCCAAATCCACAAATCGAAAACCACCAGGGCTGCTGCTAGTGACGAGCGTGGAGGGAAGCAGAGAACATTCCAACGCTCCAGTTGGGGCGGGGAAGATGTCTAGTAGCTAGTGAAGAAATTGTTTTTGACATGTAAACAGATCTAAAATGTCTTCTGAAGTCAAATCTTCTCACATTTTGTGAGGCTTAAGATGTTATTTTTATTGGAAGATTCAGGTAAACTACGAGGAACTAACTTAGCCTGAGCTGCTTTTTAGCAATCTGGAAACCTGGTATTTGTTGGTTAGTTGTGGTACACACCAACTAGCTGATACTTACAGTTTAACTTCCATCCTTTGATAAACGACTTCCCTCCTCCAAAGCAAAACACATCAAGTAGGATACACAAGTGAGGCCCAAGCAAAGCACAGGAGACTGGAAAAGGGGGCAGGACCCAAGGCAGGGGCACGGGTGTGTGCAGCCCCGCCGTGGCTTTGGCCCCCCCAGCCGAAGCTCCTCTCATAGGGCTCCGATAAGGACCGGGTGCCGTCATCTATGGGGCTGGGTTCCAGAACAGAAGGCTGCCTCCAATGGAACACCATGGAGCCCTTGTGGTAGCCAGATTCCAACACAGAGCGAGAGGACTCACCTAGATGCACGGTTCTCAACCCTGGCTGCACACGCGAATGATCCATGGAGTTCTAGAAATGACAGTGCTAAAGCCCACCCTCCACTCCAGACCAGTGTACCAGCACATCGGGGGATTTTCCCGACACCACATGCTACCACTCACAGGTGGCCAGCGCCCTGGCCACACCTCGGCCAGGAAGGTCCCTTGACACAAAGGAGTCCACACACACAATACACGCAGTGGTTGGGCCAGCACGGGGCTGTGGACAGAGGAGAGTGTCATCGAGCTGGCAGGCTGGGTGGTGAGCGTGATGCGTGTGACCACCCCATCTGCCCCGTCAGCCCGCTGCTGATACAAGTCTGCACTCAAAGACCAAGGGTGTCTGTTGCCAACCCAAATCTGCAATTTAGTTTTCCCTGATGGCCTTTTATCCTTGTGCCTGGAATCTAGACTGTGGGCGATCACAGCCTATAAGCTCCCACCTCATCTGACTGGCGTGATATAATGAGGTACACCCTTCAGGTCTAGGAATTACTTTCAAATATCGGTACAAAAATTAGATCTCATGCAGAATAAAAATTCTCCTGATATGCTTTCTACGTTGAAACTCTACCAGACCATTAAAATAAAAATTCATTTAAAGCATATTATTTCAAGAGTAAAATACGCTGTAGTAACTAACGATCATAAAAGTTGGTACTTTTATGTATAAAACCAATTACTAAAAACTTACAAATAGTTAAATTGGAAATACAAAGTGAACACGAAAAAAACACATTGGCTGCATATGTTAGGAAAAAACAGCAGCCTTTTTGAAAGAGAACGTGTACGCGAACATACACAATGCTGCAGGGACTGTGCCCTGATTCGGGTCTGGAGAGGACCGGCGGGTCAGGCCGCACTGGGAGCGGGGGCCACCAGACCGAGGACACAGAGCAGCACGGCGGAAGGTGTGTGTAACACAGAATACCGGCAGGGGGCTCGGGGCCAGAACGTGAACAGAACCACCCAAGCCAAGAAAAAGGGCGACAACCCACCACAAAAATGAGGGAGAGGCTTGAACAGGCAGGCACTTGACACGGGACAGGAGAACGTGCTGAGCCTCGCTGGTAATCAGACCATGCGGCTGAAGCCAGCGGGATGAGCGCTCACAGCCAAGCCCAGAGTGGCTGACGGCAACAAGTGTTGGTGGGGATGCGAGCAGTGGGCGCTGCCCTGCGCAGCTGGGACAGTGATTGAGAAACAGCTGGGCCTCACTGTGAAAGGTGGGCCCGTGCATTCCCTAAACTTCAGCTCTAGCCCCTTCGCACCTGCCCGTCTGTACCAGGGGACGTGTCCAAGGACACGCATGTTGGCATCACGCATTACAGCTCTGGTTAGGAAACCCAGGAAACCTACTAAGCACAGGATGGGCCACAGCGGTGTGCCCGTGAGATGGGCAGCAGGCAGCAACCAACATCAGTGAGCTCTTGCTACACAGGACAATGAGGACACACTGCACAAGCGTGACGGTGTGAGAGAAGCAAAACACAAGGGCCTACGTATTAATGAGTCCATTTATATAAACCTCAAAAGCAGGCCAAAGTGCCTTGGGTGTGAAGTGCCAGGGAGGAGTTCCTCGGGGAAGGAGGCAGGGGCAGGGACTGGAGGGCACAGGGGCCCAGATGCTGCTCCTTTCCTGGTCTGGGAGCTTTATTGGGAGGCGAGCTTACAAACAGTTCCCTATATATTGGAGGGCGTGTACTTTTTCTGTATGTATCGTACACCAATATGACAGATTCTTAGATAATTTCAAATAACAGACTTTACAAGAATACTTTAATACACCTCATACTGTCGTGAGAATGTAGATTAAAATCTAAACAACAGGCTGTTAAGATGGTTTGTCTAGATGGCTAACCATTTTCAGTAGTTGAAGATAACGGATTTCTCAGGTTCACGTGTGTTACCGAAGTACGCAAGAACCACTATTTCTGCCCCCAAGCACTGGAAGAGTCAGTCACCCTACAGTCCCCACACCGAAACCCGATACAGGAGAGAAATGCACGTCTTGGCTTCTATTCAGTATCACCAGGGATCAAACAAGTTCAGCGGAGCACCGAGTCTCGGGTGGAAATGAACAGAGCCTGGGAATGTGCGACCCACTCACTCTCCTGTCTGGGTTCTGGGTGTGTCACTGGAAGTAAGCTACCCAAAGAAGGAGGCACGGACGCGCGTGTGGGACAAACGGCTTCAGCCTGTCTGCGGGGATGCAGCCCACGTGGAGCACACACCGGCCTCACAAACCCTGGTCCTTGCTGAGCCCACGGGAGGCGCCCTTGGTGCACGGCCAGGCACGCCGCAGGGGGCTGTGGTTCCTCCCCAGGGACACGGGAAACCGTCCCCCATAATCTTCCAAAGGGAGAACGGCACATAGAATCATCTCCTTTCCTGGAAGATAACAGACCATACTGGTCTTCAGACACCCAAGCACAGCCACTAGAAAAAGCAAACGTTGGGAGTCAAGAGAGCAAATGTGAAAATAGGCAGTGGGCCACCGCGTCCCCACTCAGCCCCTGGGCTACGCCACAAGCCAGGCCTGGTTCTAAGGGGCTCACAAAATGCTTGCAAGAGAAAAGAACTTTGAAACCTTTGGGACTGAACTCACAGGTGAAGCCAGTCTGCACCTGCGGAGTATGCTTCCATCAAGCCAAAGGTGGTGCTGCCCACCCCGAATGAAGACACAGATACAGACTCCACGCAGCTGAAGCTGCGGGTGACACGGCGAGCTCCGCCCGGGGGCCGCTGCTTATGGGGCCCGGAGCATGAGGCCCGCGGGAAGAGCCGCCCCGGCGAGGCCCCAGCGCCCGCCCGGGACCTTGCCCGCACACTTACTCTCTTTGCCTTTCTCCTTGTTCTTGAGCTGCTGCAGCTTCTGCTCCCGGTGCTGCTTCTCCAGGTCCTGCTCCCGGCGGTGCCGTTCCAGCTTCCGCTGGTGCTCCAGCAGCTCCTGCTGATGCTTCATGGCCAGCAGCTCCTGCTGATGCTGCGGGCAGGGAAGGGGGACACAAAGACGGTCAGGGCCTCGCTCCCAGGTGGGGCGGGGCACACACGCGCCAGGCGTCCCCACGCGGTGCCGGCCGGAGCGAGGCGGCCCTCCGCACGGCCAGCTCCTCTGCCCCGAGGCCCGCGGCTCTGCCCGTTCCACACACAGAGTACGGCTGCTGACTCTGTAAGTGGTAAAAACCAAAGTAAAAACCACTGAGCTGCTAGGAGAAAATACCCACGAAGATCTGGATGATCTCCTGAGTTGGGAATGGTTCTTGGAGAGCGACATGGTGGAACAGGATGCGGCATGGCTGCCTTGGAAAACTGGGGAAACCTCCTCACCAGGTTAGAAGCACGTCTGCCCCAGGAGCCAGCAACCCCGTCCCTGGCCGTGGGGACACGTCTACACACAGGCCTGGACGAGAAGGGCACGGCGGCTTGCTCGCGACAGCCTGGCTGGACGCGCCCCAGACGGGGGCCAACCGTGCGCCCGTTCGCTGGAAACCCACCCAGCAACGAGAGAGAAATACGGATGGGCTGTCAACAAGCAAAACGCACATGTTTGCGGCCCCTCCTGGGTGGGCAGCCGTCCTGCTCCCTGGGCAGGGTGGGGGCGGCACTGGCAGCCCAGCAGCCCCGGAACTTTCTAGCAAGGAAATCTAACACATGTGTCCTCCCAGATCCAAGCCATCAAGTGTCTAAGACAGGGACAGATCAGCACATCCCTCTGGCTGTTCCCAGGGATTATGGTGCCCACCCAGGTGACCGGCCAGGAATGTCAAGGCACGCGGAAGCCAGCAGGCCGGGCCTGGAGCACGACGCTTGGTGACAGAAAGGCAGAGGACGGGGAACGTGCAGTGAGCAGGACTGGGTGGTGGCCGTGCGGGCAGGATGTGCTGTTCTGTGAGGAAGGCACTTTACTCTTAGAACAACAGGTTACAGCAGAAGGAAACGGACAGGCTCCAGTGAGGAGCAAACCCTGGGGGTTAGAGGTGCAGGCAGGGGTGACCAGGATGCAGTGGGGCCTACATGACTTTGTCCCCAGCATCGCTGCCCAGGCCCCCGCGATGTGCTGGAGGGTCGGAGGGCAGGGGAGCAGGGAGGCCATGCGACTTTCTGCTCAACTGTCCCTGTGCCCAAGAAAAGTCGTCAACAAGGAGACATGTGAACCAGCCCTGGGTGTGAGCGTGTGCGTGAATGTGTGTGATGGAGCCGCCTTTTCCGTGGGCACCGCCCTCACAGTGACGTCTGGCTGCCACGGGGAGCAGGCACTGTGAATCCCGGGACACCCAGATTCCTGCTGGTCCCTTACCAGCCAGCTCAGTGCTCCTGTGCGTGCTGTGCCCGCCCCTGCCAGCTCTGGGGGAGCGGGCACTGGGAGCCCCCGTGCCAGGGAGGAGGGTCCAGGCAGCAGAGAGTGCACAGGTCAAGCATTTTCCCACCAGAGGCCACAGGGAATGAGGGAGAGGTGCCACCACCAGGGGCCCCGGCCGGCTCCCTGGGCCCATTTCCCACGATGCCATCCATCGCCAGAGCGCAGAATTACCCAGTTTCTGTTACCAACCAGAGCAACTTGTAAATTAAGAAACCAGGATTTCAGATTGCTTAGAGCTCTTTTCTGTGAAGATGTAATGTGTCATCCACCATGTCTGTGGCTTCTGTGAGGTTCAAATCATATTACACCAAAAATGTTAAAGAAAAAGAACATCATTATAGAAATTTATAAAATGAAAATTCTCACTCATTCTCCAAAGAAAGCCTACAACCCAGGAGTGGGAGCATGCGTGCTGGCCAATAAAAAGGACATTCACCAAAACCTCAGACGAAGCTAGCACTAACAACTGATGAGCAAAAGGAACAAACCACCGACTTATAAACGCGGGCTGTGCAAGCGGGAGTGGGTGCGGGATGCCTGGCCCATGCGCCGGCCTAAGGGCAACGTGCCGGCCAGACCTTCCGGCCATACCCCCCCAGACACTGCTGCAGGAGGCTCTCTGCCCAGCTTCCGCAGACACACCCCACGGTGGCCCTGGACAGCCGGCCTCCTGGCCTCCCGGCCCTGCTGCTGGGGAAGTGGCCTGATGGCCAAGCCGCACGGGACTCAGAGCCAGGGCGGGACATGTCAGCGGGGCCTGAGCTCAAGCCAGGCCTGTCTGGTCACACACACAGCACAGTCCCAGCAGCTGGGTGGTATTTCTCACTGCAGCGGACCCACAAACTGGGCACAAACCCGGCCACGTCCCACCTTCTACAAAGGGGAAAGGGACTCATTTCCAGCCAGGAACACAGGGATAGAATAGCAGAGAGGCAGGGGTAGCTAGGCCCAAAACCAGTGCAGGAGGGAGGAGGAAGGGGAGAGGTGTGCGGACCCCACACAACAGTGCGCCCTTCCCATGGGAGACGCAGCTCGCGGAAGGCAGGCGGAGCCCAGGTGTGAGGACGAGGGCTGGCAGCCAATCAGGCAGCGGTGTGTGAGGGCAGGGCTGTGAGGAAGGGGTCCTGCTCAGTGCCCACCCGTGGGGTCCATGGCATGGACACCAACACTTTTCAGAGCTTTCCTACGAAAAAACATCACAGTCCAAACAGGCACCTTACATGAACTGCAGACAGTGAGACTATCAGAAATGAGCCAGTACTTTCCCGGCCATGGCTTCCGGAGCACTTGCGGGGGTGCTAGGCGAATCCACAGGGCTTGGGAGAAGGGATCCTGCCGGAGGGCCACACAGCTGTGTGCAGAGGTGAAGGCACCCCCTGACCCTGGCTGCAGCAGGCCACGGACAGCAGCTGGGGGGCTCCGTGGTGTCAGCAATCTCCAGACACGCACAACCCGGAGCGCAGCCCGGTGCGGCTCCGGCTGAGAAACCCACACAACGGTGTTTTGAACAACAGATCTTATAATCAAGTGTGCCCCCTCTCCTGGTATCACCCACACCCCCAAACTGCCCACACACAGCCCTGGGTTCCCTTCCAACTGCTTGGTACTCATTTAATGTGCAAATGAGGAACAGGCAGAAATTCACTGAATATAGTCTCAAAATATTTACTTTTCAGCCAGAACCTAGAAGGAAAGCAAGATCTTTTCCATTATCATTACAAAAACACTGAAATAACCATCACCAGATACTGGTGATTAAAATTCACAGGACGATCGAACTCCCAGAAAAACAATACTGTCATGGAGTTTTCATGAAAGTAGCAATTACAAATTAGGACTTGATTCCCCCAAAATGCCCCACAGCTACCCGGCAGGTCTCCATCCCGCTGCGTTCGGAGAGGCGCTCTGCGTTATCAGATGAAGGGCGCAGGAACGTGTACGGGAAGCCCCTAAACCGAAGGCCCTGAGAACAAGCCAGACTGTGGCACCTGTCATCCACGGTGTCGCCACACGTCAGGCCCGTCCCCAGATCTCGTGACAGAGAGATCCTCTGTGCTCCCAGCTTCTGGGAAATGAGGAAGAGGTACGACGTGAGGGACGCCCGCTCACTTTCCTGTACCCACTTCCAGCGCGGCAGGGCGGCCAGGCCCCCCCCGGGGGGGGTCCTCCATGCCCTCCCTCCCCGGGGAAGGGACAAATGTGCCCCACGAGTGCAGCCTTCAGGCTGTGAAAAATAGGACTCAGAGAGATGCTGATAAACGCACATGGTCATTTACAGATGGTACCTCACTAGCAGAGGTGAAGATCAGACTATTCTACGGGCGGGGGAGAAGTGCTGAAAAGGTGTTTTTTTTGCAGATTGAAACTATTATGAGCAAATTAAACTAAGATGTGCACCACCTAATTTTTCCAAAGGAAAAAACCAGTAACAACAGATGCCATTACTCTGACCAGAGTTTAATACTGAATTCCTGTTTAAGCCGACATTGAGCTCAGGATAAAAAATTAGATCCTGAGAATTCAGTTTCTTTGACTCTGACTTTGGAGTTTAACGACCACACTGAAGTGGAAACCCAAACAGATTTTTACTTTTAAAGGTGAACTGAAACAGAGCCCTGCTCCACCGAAGGACAGAATGGCGACAAGTCCTCACGCGGCACTCCGGCCGAGGAGACAGTGCTTCTGGGGCCCAGCGAGCCGGCTCCTGATCGGCCCAGAGCATCGCTCTCCTCACGGCCAGTGACAACGACCGGCCCACGCGGTGGCAAGCCAGCTTCCAGGAAAGTGTGTCAACACCACCGAAGTCCATTAGCGTGGGCACTGCTCACCGTGCTGCTCAAAATCCAACCCCCCTGGCCCCGCGGTTCTGTGAAATACTCAATACTGACACCGGGGCCGTTTATGAAGCCACGTTCCCTGGGCCCCAAAGTGCCCTGCGTCACAGGCATGCTCTGCAGCATCCCATCAGGGTGACCGTGGGCCACGCAGGCACCAGGGTTGGGGGACAGGCCCAGAGCCACAGCCTGCTCAGGGTCCCAAGGACGTCCCATGGCCACACACTCAGGGAATGTGGAATTAGGCCCCAGGAATTAGCAGTGGGCTTCTTTTTAAAGTCGAGGGTACCTTCCTGATTTTAAATGTACATGGAGACTCCTGTGGCCAATATGAAAAGAAGCACAATAAGGAAAACTATCCCAACCCGACCTCTCAAAAGATATGGATCGATGTCTGGGGGTCCCGTCAGCCCAGTCACACCACTAAATCCTGGCTTCAGACAAAAACCAACCAACTAGCCAACCAACCATGAGCGTTTTCCCATCTCCCTGATGTTAACTGGCCTCCACAGAAATATCCTCGAGCTGGACTTTAACCACTCAGGGTCCAACGTGCTTTGCACCAGTCTGCCCCTACCATGATGCTAGGCCCGCAGAAATGATGCGTCCCAGGGCCTGTGGTGAAGGGGGCACACGGGGACCCCCCAGCCAGCCTCAGCTGTGCACCTGCTCCCGGGGCTCATTCCCCGGCACTCCACACGGCCCCTGACCGCTGAAGACAGCTGCCTCCCACTTCTGTTTCTCTTCCTCCTTTGCCGGCAGCCCAGGCTGGGGGGATGGCGTACCTAAACCCAGGACAATGGGCCAGGAGGAAGGAAGAGCTGACCAGGCTTCACAGACGGCTGGCTGGTGCCCGGGGCCGGGACCCCCGTTCCCACGTCCGCACGAGGCCAACGTGGGCCTGTACTTCTCTCTAAGCACGTCCCCCCGGCCTTCCTCACAGACAGATGCTTTTGAAAGGAAGGGGACAGCGAGGTTGCCTGTCCCCAAGGCCTGGTATCTGCCATCACGAAACAGAAGGAGAGACAGACGGACACGAGTAATTGCCCTTGTCATCTACTTCCCCGTGTAACTTGGAAAAGGTTAAGTCAAAAATGAAGCACAGACTTTAAGTGCATTCTTCAACACTGTAAAGGCCTGGCATACTCAGCGCTCAGAGGAGCCCGCTGTGAAGTGCCGGACCGCAGGTGTGCCCATTTCCATCTAGAACCGGAACCGGAGGCTCCGCAAGCTACAGCGCAGGAAGCATGTCCTCTGACTTTGGTCAAGATGCTCCGGGGGCTTCTCACACAGCCTCCCGCTCACTTTCTGGGCGAGCACAGGCCAGGCCCAGGGACCCCCATCGGCCAGAACACAAGGTTTATCGAGAGGAACATAAATGGGGAGTCTCCTCGCAACGTGGGCGCTGGCTGCTGGCCTCCAGAAACACGTGCTGTTCGGCCGTGGGTTTTATTGAGCATTTGGGACTGAGGCGTTGTTCCCCATGGGGTCCTCAGAAATGGGGCCCTTTCCATCTTTAGCTCACTGGGTTTCCTGGTTCAAATCAAAAGGGTGCGTTCAGTAAGTTCAAAACCATTCTCCCGTCTTGCCTCGTGGCAGCACCAGCAGTGGGGTCCAGAGCTCCCACCCACAGCTGGACACTCAGATGTCACAGAGACAACCAGCGTCAGCCCGCGGCACAACAGTCCCCACGAGGAAGGTGTGCATCACAAGCGCCCAGCCCTGGGGCCCAGGCCAGGCGCACCATGGGGGGAGGAGGAGCCAGGAGGAGAAGGGGGTGCAGGGGCGGAGGGGGGGCACCGAGGGCAGGGCTGGTGCAAGCCTGGCTGGCTGCACACCTTCCACCCTCACCCATCAGGTCTCCGTTGCTAGAACTCTAGGTTCTCCGTCAAGGCTCGGCCTCAGAAGCACCTCGTCCTGAGACCTGTGCCTGGTCCCACTGGTGGCAATCCTGGCTCCTTCCCGCCCACAGCTTCCTCCCCTCCCCGCTCCCCGGAGTCACCTCCCGTGAGGGCTCCAGGCTGTGTAAAGCCTCCACCTGTGACTGAGCCCCTTCCCCCTCTGCTGCTGCAGACTGGCATCCTAGGCCATGGCAGGCGAGGGAGCCTGAGGGGGTCACAGACCCGATCCAAGGCAGCGTGCTGAGGAGCAAGAGACCAGAGAGGGGAGCCGATGAGAGCACGCTGCAAGTCTCTTCTGCACAGCACGGGACAAGGCTTTCTCTGTAGCGTGTGAAGTTCTCCCATGCCACCTGTGGGAATACACAGGAAGTTCCGCTACACTCTAGAAGGCACGATGACAGGTGATGCCTGCTAGTGTTATGGGCCACAAATGCCTGGTAGCAAAGGAAAAGCCGGGCCCAGCCTAGAGCTGGAATGTCGTCAACAGCCCTCGGGGCAGCAGGTCAAGCAAGGCCATCCACCTGCCTGTAATGACCGCCTAGAAACCGAAGCGGCTGGTTTAGGAGCGGTTCCTTCCGTCAGCACACTGACCGGGTGCAGGCAGGTTCAGGGATGACGCAGGACTTTGGGTAGCACACAGGGCGAGCTTTCCCAGGAACCCGGCTTGCAACAACCCATTAACCATTGCCTCAGGTGACCTGGAACCCCGGGGCCTGGGGCAATGTCTCTTCAGCCACCTGGGACAGGTATTAATGAGAGTAAACATCACGCCTGGGCTCCCAGGGCCATAAAGCCAGGTCTCCTTTCAATGTGATCGCTCTCCCTGCAAGGAGAAGACTCACGCTCTCAACTAAATGGCTCTTAGGACTCTCTCCTACCCGTGGAAACAGCACAAATCACACTCACAGATTTCATATCTATATACACACACGCATAGAAGTTGGGCCTTGTGAGTAAAAAAGGACAAGCAAATTCAAACAGTGTGGGGATGATTTTTATTTTTCACCTATTAGACTGGAAATACCCTTTGAGGCTGGGGATCGAGAGGCCTCTGAATGCATCTTTAGAGGAAGCACAGGTGTCCCCACTTCCTTTTGCGTTACATCACTTTGCTTTTAAGAAAGACCTACGTTAGTACCTATTTTCAAAAGAAACCTGAAGAGGATTTTCACCTTTATGAGAAAAGGTGAAAAGAACACGTATGTGGAAAGCATCAGTTCTGCAGCGAGCCGTCCCGGGGGCAGCAGCACCCACCCCCCCCCAGCTCCTTCCCGGGAGCCTCTCTCGGCATGTTGGCGTCCAGCCGTCGAGCTCTGAGCTGTGTCTGGGAGCGTCTGGGCTTCATCTCCATTGATTTTGTGCATCTGTTAGCAAGTTGTGTCCTAAGTACCCGAAAAGCCTAAGAGAGGTGATTTTCTAGACCTGGGAACACTCAAAAAGGTTTCCATGTAAATTAGTGGTGATTGTTTCCTTGCTCTACACCATTTTGGCTCTCGAAAGTTTTCATCATATAGCTATGTATCAGGCATGCCCCAAGTGTGTGCTGGGGGGGGCCGGGGGTTCAGCCCTACACGGGGCATTACTAATACTCATGAGACCCTCTCAACACACGTTTGCATTCTCCCTCTTCATACCCTTCCCAGGGGCATTAAGGCCAAAATGCAGGAGAGAAGCTTCCAGAAGCATGGAGTGCCACTAGCAGCTGTCCATTTCCAAGACCTGCCATAAGCTGGCCCTGGGTACCCTTGAGCCCAGACCACTTGGAAAGCAGAAAAATGACTCCACCCAGGATAGAGGGGTCCCAGCCAACACCTCCTTCCATCTGTCACCCAGGCTGTCCTCAGGCCGGGGACGGGGTTTGCATCCCCCACAGTGCTTGCGGCTCACCCCGCCCTGCCCTGTTCTGTCTGTTGGAGGTTTGGACGCAGTTCACGGCGCCAGCTCACTCTGCCTTTCTTATTAGAAACGCAACAGAATGACTGATGGTTAAATCAGAGGTCAGTTACTTCTGAGTTCATATTTAACCATCAGTTTACTTATCAAGATCCATCCCCAAAGGTCCCTATTCTTAGAAAAGCCCAAGGACAGATTGCTGCTCACTCGCCTGAACACCTGCAAACGTTAGGGAATTAAATGGAGCTCATTTTATTTTATTTTTATTTTTATTTTTTTTAAGATTTTATTTATTTATTTGACAGAGAGAGACACAGCGAGAGAGGGAACACAAGCAGGGGGAGGGGGAGAGGGAGAAGCAGGCTCCCCACTGAGCAGGGAGCCCGATGCGGGGCTCGATCCCAGGACCCTGGGATCACAACCTGAGCCGAAGGCAGACACTTAACAACTGAGCCACCCAGGTGCCCCTGGAGCTTATTTTATTTCTCTACCTCAGCGGCATTATCCGACATGTGGTACGTAATATTCCTACAAAGACAGGGTGGTCTTGACTTTTATCCATTTGACTGGTTTTCATTCGAGAACTTTATGTATATATGTAAATCAGCTACGTAACTAAGAAGACCGTCTGAGTTTGGGGGTTCCCCAGTTCCACTGTGGGGCTGGCCAAGGGGAAGGACAGTGGCGGGGAGCCCCCGGCCCCAGACACTTGTGTCCTACCCTTGTGCCCAGGTGCCTTCTATGAAGCCCATCAGGTGTGCACATGCGGGGTCCGAAAGCAGAGCCACATGGCACCAACCTCGCCTGTTGGTAACACGGCCTATTTCAGGTACCTTGCTAGCGGCACACAACCCTGAATACCCAGACGCTTGACATTTATCGTTAGTTCCAGACAAATATCGTATGGTGCTACTGATAGGAGGCGCCTAGAAGAGTCCAATTCATGGGCTAGAAGGGTGGCTCCCAGGCTGGGGGCAGAGGGGGTCAGTGTTTCTGCTTGGGGAGATGAGGAAGTTCTGGGGATGGACAGTGCTGACAGCTGCAGGACAGTATGAGCATCCTTAACACCATGGACTGCAACGCAAAGATGCAAGAGTGGTGAATTTTATGGACTGTATATTTTCCTGTAATACAAAAGTGAGCCGGGTTTACCGAGCTGCCATGTAACTCGGCAATCCCAAAACCAGGTATCTCCCCAGAAGAACTCAACGCAGATGCTCCAACAGAAGCACGTGCACAGACGTTCACAGCAACACGACTCACAACCACCCGAAAGCGCCAACAGCCCGACTGTCCATCCACTGACGGATGGATACACAGACTGCGGAACAGACACGCCGAGTATCATTCAGCCTTAAAAAGGACACACTGAAGCAGCTACAACACAGACGAGCCCTGAGAGTCTTGCACTGAGTGAAAGAAGCCGACATAAAGAGCCACACGCGGCGTGACTCCGTGCACATGGCCCGACCAGAGCCGGTGAACTCAGACCCAGAAAGGACATCAGTGTGGCCGGGGCCAGGGGGACGGGGAGTACCTGCCTAATGAACGCAGGGTTTCTTCTGGGGGTGGTGAAAATATTTGGAACTATATCGTGGTGATGGTCGTACAATATTGTAAATGTACTAAACTGTACACCTCAAAATGGTAAATCATAAATTTTGTGTTATGTGAACTTTACCACAATAAAAAAAGGAATGAGGAAAAAAATAAGTATTTTCCATAAAAGAGAAGGAAAAAAACTGAACAGATGTTTCGTATGGGGAAACGTCCTTCTCCCCACTGGCATGCTGTGGCCTGCTCTGCTCTCGGACGCACTCACGGAGCCCGGACAGAAGCACTGGGGCAGTTCATGGGAATGAAGCACAGAAAGGCAGAGCCTCGGTCCCCGTTACGCGCTCCATCCTGCCTGACCAGCATCAGGAGAGCATCCTGAATTGGCAAGGAAGTGAGGCGCCATTTCAACCATTTAGAAAAACCCGTGGTTCACGTAGATACCTACTTGATTACGAACAGAATGAACAGCCAAATGACAGCATCGGATGGACACTGAAATAGTGCCCTTAACTTATAGAGAATACTCATATACCAAAAAGAAAGAGCACGACAATAGAAAAACAGCAAAGAAAATGATAATTAGTAGCAAAAAATGAAAAAAGTCAATAAACATATAGAAATATGGCTGCCCACAATCGAGGAAACACACACAGGATGTGAGACAGGTTGGAAACTGAACGTGGAGAAGTGCCAGCAACGCGTGAGACCGCAGGGGTGAGTCATGGCCCCGCGCCCCCGGGAGGTGCAGTCCCTGCGCGGCTGCACCCTCCCCACTGGTGGGAGAGGGAGGACTGGCGGGGGCCTGGGGGGGGGTGCCGCCTGTCCTGGTTCCTACAGCTTTCCTATCTTGCCTGTGGAATCAGCAAGTGGTGATGGGGGTGGGCGGGGAGACAGAGCTAGACAGACACATGCTCACTCGGGACTGGTGTGGGTTGTACATGGCACCAGGTAACAAACAGTATGGGTGAGCACTTGCCCTGGGTCGGCAGTTCCACTTCTACTCTGTCTGGACGAGTGCATGATGCACGCATGAGGATGCTAAAAACATGCGAGAAACTGGAAAGGACCTTAATGGTCAAGTACTCAAGTATTTTTGCTTATTTAAATTCATTATGGTTCATTGTGAGACTACAATAAACCATTAAAATCATATTTTTGAAGTATAAGCAACAATAGAGAGAAATGTTAGCAATAAACAGAACACACGTCAGAGTACGATCCCAATCCCATAGAAGTCCACACACACACACACACACACACACACACACACACACACACCAGATGACAGGGACTCACTTCAAACGTCAGAGCTTCCCTAGCTCCCAGCGCTGGAGTAACATTTTCCTCTTTGTAATCTCCAATTATTCAATAATTAACGGTAACAAGGTACACGATCAGAGAGAGATTTTCATGTGCAAACGTCCCTTGTGAAACGGCAGTGCCCGGACGTCACCACAGGCCCTGCTCCCACACACATGACCCAGGGGTCCCAGGGCCCAGGGACATTGGGGCCTCCCGGGGTGCAGAGGGCTTGCCCCTCGACAGGCCGCACAGGAAGGTCTGCGGGGACGACTCTCTAAGGGACCCTTAAAGAGGAGGTCAGCGTCTGGGTGGCTGTCACCTTGGTTCCCCAGTGGCAGCCGCGGCCTTGTGTGTCGGGGGCAACCCCCCCATTAGTGCTCACAACGTCCCGTCGGTGAGGCTGAATGCTAATGAGTTCCCAATACAAAAATATATTTGCAAAAAATGAAAAAAAAATACATTTATAAAATATCACTGCCCGTGGATGGAGGTGAAGGGATGCATGTCCGAACCCAGAACCACGGCCAAGATGGTGACTCTGGCTGGTGCTGGGGGTTTCCAGCATCCCGGCCCACAGCCACGTCCCGCCTCCTCTTCATGGTGCTCCTGACTCAGTGAGTGCTGTCCCGGTGCCCAGTCCCCTCTGAACCTGGTTGGGGGTGCCCCTGGAGAAGACTATTGCACTTTGGGCCCCCGTTTGTTGCAGGCCTCCCAACGTCCATTGCCTTGGGCATATTTCCATATGAATTCTCACCTTGGCCTCGAGACTTGCCTTGGCCAGTGGGCAACAGCATCTATGATTTGAGATTCTGCTTAAAACATACTTGCCCTCCCGTGAGCTTGGAACTCTGAAAGCAGCAGATAACCCACTGGCCCCTAACTGCCTGCCACCCAGCAGACCAGAGAGTGAGGCCATTCCAGGTCACCCAGCCACCAGCTGGCCAAAGCTGACCACGGGAGCATGAGAGCAAGCCCACACCCGCAGAACAGCTCCAAAGACCCTCAGCAGACAAAACGCGGGCTGTACTAAGCGCTGTGTCTGGGCGGTTTGTTACGCAGCAAAAGCTAACTAAGACACTACATAGCAGTCTTCAAGGTCCCTCTGAAATGGCAGCCGTCACCCCTCAAGCAGGAAGGGCCTTGTGCTGGCTTATAGGATGCAACTATTGCCCCTTTTGCATAGCAGGAAGGGTCTTGTGCTGGCTTATGCCCCTTTTGCATAAAATGAATGCCTAAATCAGTGATCCTGACCTAAAGATGTACCACATTCAGATTTCAGATACCTTAAAACATAAAAATCACGTATGGCATCGTTACACTTAAAAATAACATGCGTGCGGCACAAGACCCGCAGGACTGGGAGCCCTGAGCGTGACCACTGGTGTCTGCCCACAGGGATTTGCATCAGGGACACGGGGACCCAGCCGACGGGAAGGGGAGGAAGAGCCAAGAGCTGAACCACAGGCCACGGAGTCACTGTGTGGTATGTGTAAGCAGCACGCACCCATGGACACAAGCATGGAGAGCCTGCCGAGTTCTTCCTTCAGACAGCGGCCCGAGTACCGGGAGGGCCCCAAAGTGGCAGTGTCCGCAGGGGAGCAGAGCCACGTCAGTCCTGCAAGGGGGACATCACCACATGGGATCTCTCCTGGAAGGGCACAGCTGGCCACGCGGGGACGGGGCACAGAACAGACCTCAGGCCTGGGATCCCAGCGGGAGGCAGGGACAGGCAGGCTTGATTAGGTAATGCTACACTATTTTTTGACTTAAAACATTAAAAACATGTATTTCTTTAATAACATTTTTTAAAATTAAAAATAACACAACTAACCCCCAAAACGGCAAATCTGGATAATGGTCTTTTAATCATGTATGCAATTCCGGTTGATGAAATAGTTAACGGTTTTCTGGGCACAAACACTCACCACCCCCAAACTCACACTCTCCTCTGCCTCGGTGATGCCACTCCCTTGGGATCCCTTTGCGCAGAGAACTGACTGTCCAGGACAGAAGTGGACACGGTGCCCGAATCAGCCACGACCAGCAGAGAAACTGCATCACAGACAAGTGCGACCTTGAGCGCTGAAACTTACAAAGGATCTATTTACCCGAAGTCAGCAATTTAAGTTATAGTTTAAAAACTATTCCCTTTTTAATCATAAAATCCTATGCAAATTCACTGATGATTTAATGACAGGAATGAGATTGTATGTTCAAGGAATCTGACAAACACCACCGCCAAATGTCACCCACAATATGAAGGCTTATGAAGAGAGTTTCAATCATCCAAACAGAAGCCAACTGACGTAATAACACAATCACAGAGGTTAGACGGCTTTTACGATCTCCATTTTACATGAAAAAGTAAAACAAATGTGGACGCCTGGGTGGCTCAGGCGGTTAAGCTTCTGCCTTTGGCTCAGGTCACAATCCCGGGGTCCTGCGATCGAGCCTTATTTTGTGCTCCTTGCCCAGGGGGGATTCTGCCTCTCCCTCTGCCCCTCCTGCCGCTTGTTCTCTCCCCCCTCACAAAAATAAGTAAGTAAAATCTTAAAAAAAAATTTTAAAAAATGATTAAAATGCAGAGAACATGTAAACTTGAGATTCTCCCTGTGTTTTTGAAAACCAGGCCTAGAGCCACATCTGTGGGGAGGCCAAATTGGTGTAGGGGCCACATCTGTGGAAGGGGGCAAATCTGGGGGGCCACATGTGTGAGAGCCACGTGAGGGGGCTCCAACACCTCTTCGAGCATCCAGGCCTGTGGGTGAGGGGAGCTCTTGGGGGGACCCCTGGCATGAGGAGCACCCCGACAGCCAGGTGCTCCTGCATGGCCGGGTGGTACCTGCTCTGGAGCTTGCAGGTGCTGAGGTGAGGACTCAGGAAGGAGACTCTTCCATCTCCAGAGCAGTGACATGAAGTCCTGAAGCCCCAGGTGGGGACACAGGGTGTCAGGGAGGCCAGCCCCACTCCAGGCAGAGGCCCCAGGAAGGGGGGCAGCCTGGCCTTGCCCTGAAGCGGCGGCACTGACCCCTCCCAAGGGTCTTCATGGTTCTTGCTTCCGCGTCAACCCGATGATCCCTCTCATACATGGGTGGGCCTTGTCTCAATTTCTCACTTTCTAGTCAAAGCTGCAAATTCAGCTGGCACACACATACATCTTCCTCAAATCCCAGTCGGCACAGAAGGCCACCGCCGCCAGCTGGGGTATGGTCGCCCAGCCGCACACTGTGTGCAGGACAGAACGCAGCTCCCGGGTTCTTCCCCCAGCCAGGCGGGGACTGGGCCCGCAGGGCAGCCAGGGCCAGACGCGAGGCCGTGTGTGGGAGGGGCCTCACAGCGCAGGGGTGGGGGGCACGCCGGGATGAAGGACCTCTGGGGGCACACGGGGCCGTGGCCACGAAAGGGATGGCCCGGGCTGGGCGGGTGGGCAGCATGTGCTAGCCACAGGAGAGCCAGGAGTCTGCTTTTAGGGCTCGCAGACAGGGATGGAGGCCACTACGTAGGCTACAGGGGGCCACCAGGAAGAACTCCAACAACTGTTGACTTCCGGCTGGCAAGTGACCATCTCCCGAGGCCAGGCTCACACAGACTCCTCTCCCGGCCCCAGACACCGGGGGCACACGGCTGCGCCCACCTGTGACACAGGACCCCCGGGCTGCTCGGAATTCTACCGTCAAAACCACACAGCCTGGGCTTCCAGCAGCTCAGGGACCCACCCTGGCCTAGGCTTGTCCTGCGCCGACCTGAGGAGGCCGGCCTGGTCCGGGGGAAAGCAGCAGACGTAGCAAGCGCAAACCCACACCCCAAACACCAAAGCAGCGGTCAGAACTCCCAAGACCCGGGGCCTGCCATGCAGCTGGCCCGCACACGCGGCTCCCATGAGGCCCGAGGACAGAGCTTTGGAGACGTGCCTTTGAAAGCGCTCACACATGGCTCGGGGCCTGAGGAGGGGGCCAGCTCAGGGGCACCCGGGGCCTGTGACGCAGCCCACCGAGCCAGGTGACACTGCTGGGCGGCCTTTCCCAGCGAGTCCGCCGGCAAGCCCACACACAGAACCGACACCACTGGCCCTGGCACACTGACCTTTCCCTCACCTTCTCAACAGTGACTATTAAACAAATACTCTGCGCACTACTGGGCGTATAGAAGGAGGGGAGGCTGAGACCCTGGGATGGAAGGAATCACTGGCTGGAAGCAGAAACAGACAGATGCACCATGCAGATTCTGCATGGCACCAGCTAAAGCCCGAAAAAGCCAAGGCTCAGCTGAACAACGTCCACCCACGGGCCGTACAGATCTCCACTGGAAGGGCGTCCTGGAAGCATCCGGTAGCACCGCGTGTGGGCTCTTAATCCTCCACAGGCATGCTGAACCACAGAAGCCACCGAGCGCATGTGGCCACAGAGGGCGTGAAACTCAGCCGGGCCAGATGGAGACGTGCTCTACGTGGATGGTCTATGATGGTCTCCCAAGACTCAGTGCGGACAACATTTTCAATATTGATTACACATTGAAATACCTCAGAAATGTGAGGTTAAATAAGATATATTGAGATTAATTTTACCTTTTGGTAGCCAGGCTCCCAGTGGTCCGCACTGATCCCTGCCTCTCCTGGTATTGCCCCTCATCTAGGCCCCTCCCAGGATGAGCTACGGCTGGTCTGCGCGACCAGTAGAATAAGGCAGGGCAGCGAATAGATCACTTCCAAGTCCAGGCCACAGGAGACCTTGGGGCTTCCACGTCGGACACTCGGGCTGCTCACCGTGGGGGGCTTTGTTGGGGACGAGGCCTGAGCCTCCTGCCCATGACCACATGGGTGAGCCTGCAAGTGGGTCCCACAGGCCTGACCGTGGCCTCACGAGGGACCCTGAGTCACGGCCACCGGCTAGGAAGACCCTTGTTCAGGCCATAGAAACTATGAGATAATGCATGTGTTTGTTTTGTTTTAAACGGCTAAGTTTGGGGTATTTTGTCACACAGCAACAGATTACTTATACAACCTGGGGTTTTCTGCTCTGTTTTAGGGTGGCTACTGGAGAGTGTAAGATCACCTCTGGACTTTTAATCTGCCTGCCTGTATCTACAGGATGGTGTTGCTCTACACGGTTCTCAACACAGTGGAGCGTATCACCCTCACAGGTGGTCTGTCAACAACAAATACAACTCTGCTACACGTCACCAACACATGGTTCTTTCCAACGCAATTAATTTTAACCCTGGGATCAGACTGCATATTTACAGAGACTACATACCAAAAAAAGATCTGTTTGTTTCTTAATAAATTTAAATGCAAAGAAAATATTAATATCTTTTTCCAGTTATAAAAGATCAATGGGAGAAACTAAGAAAAGACAAGTCCCAAGAAGAAAATAAAAATGCTTTGTAAATACACCACTCAGGTGATCACTGCTAATATTCTGGTGCTCCTTCTCGCTGGTAATTTGTCTATTTGGGGACACAGCTTGTATTTTTGGATGAAAGTAGACGACAAGCACGTCCCCTCTCTTAAGTCCGCTCCTGCGCCGGTGACTTTCCCACGACGCGCCGCCCGTGCCACAATTTACCCGACCAGCGTGCTGCTGCTGGACTTGCGGGCGCCTGGCAGTTTGGCCTCGGCATGGCAAGGAGTCACTGTGTGTCACCGTGTGTCACCGTGTGGGAGCACGCCTCGGCAGCGGCTCTCCCACGCCACAGGGGGCCTGGCGTGTGGGAGGCTCCCGCAGGTGCGCAGGTGCCCCGCAAACCGACTTACTTTTATGTGCTCGTGCAGCTGGGCCTCGTGCTGCCGGGAGAGCTGCTCGTGCTGCCTCTGGAACTCGGCGATGAGGATCTGCCTCTGGAGCTGCTGCTTCTGCTTGAGGGCCAGCAGCTCTTGCTGCAGCTGCTGCTCCCGGAGGGTGGGCTCCGCCACGGGCAGCGCAAACTGGTGGTCCAGGCGGAGGTCCATGGGCGCCGCCGGGGGAGCGACCTGCAGAGGCAGTGCGGAGGCCACATCCACTGCGGGAGAGAGCACAGCACAGAAGCGCTGGTCACTGCAGCGGCACGGCGTCCCCAGGCCCCCGCCCCCACCCTCCCCCACGCCACCGGCCTCTGTCAAGGGGTGCCGTGCGCTCGAGCATGGGGGGCACTCGGGACGCCTCTTCCCCGTCTTGCTTGACGGGCTCAAAACGCAGGACCCGGGGGGCCTCGGAGGCCTTCCATTCCTCAAGTGCAGAGATGGCAAAACCGAGGGGCAGGTCCGGCCAGGATACACGCTCACACAGACACACGGCCCACCCCGCCCTCCGCCACGAGAGGCCCCTACTCGGGCCCCACGGCCATCCTGACGTCATTTCTGAAAGTCAACAGAGAGAGAACGAAAGAAAATGGCTCTAAGGAGAGCCGAACGCCAGTGAGGGGAGGGGCAGCCTGGCCTGTGCTTTTCTCCGTCTTTCTCACGAAGCTACTGAGGACTGTGTGCAGGAACCACAGGACAGCGTGCGCCCCTGAAGTGGTCCAGATAGAGGCTCGGCGGCCAGCACGTTTCCATGGAGAACGTGTTTACCAACCGCTCCCCCGGCTCGCCTGCACAAGCACGCTCATCAGGCTATGTGCTTCTCTACAAGGACCAGAGAAATGGATTTTCTTCCCGGGACTACTGCACTGCTGAAAAAAAGCTCAAGTGATTTTGATTAGAAACAGAAGCTAAATCAATCTTAATGCTTACAAATCAATAGCCAATTACAGCGAGGAAAAGCACGCAGAAAGTTTGAAATTACGGCCATCATGGAAGAGGCTGCGGAGGATGCTCCTTCCACGCAGCTTCACGTCTGAGCGCACAGGCATGCAGGAAGGCCCTGCCCAGAGACGCCGGATGGCACTCCTCAGACGCGCTGACGAACGGCCCCTCGGGCTCTGCTCACGAAATCCCCTCAGGAGCTGCAGTGGCGGCCCAGCCGCCTGAGCTCACAGCACACTGCCGCACACAGGCCCACGAGCTCCCGGCCCTTCCAGAAAGCTCCCCCACAGTCTGCTCTGCGCCCAGTTCCTCAAGTGGCACAGAGCAGACTCAGGGTCTGGGGCAGGAGACTGAGACCTCACCCTCCACAGAGCCCAGCACTCAGGTGGGAGACCAAACCCAACAGGCACGGGCCACCAAGGACCAGTTCCGTGCCATTAGGGCCCCTCCGCCCGCACCCTCTGAAGGTCAGGCCGCATTATGCAGCTGACCTTGTTCCAGCGTCTCCCGACCAGATGTCCCGACCACAGGGCCCTCCGGTTCCAGCCATCACCTGCTTCCTCGGGAAGTCCGTGCTCCGCAGCCTTACAGCCCAGACTTTCTGGTAAAATGGCCCATACATGGAACGCCCCTCAGCACACAGCATTTCTGTGGTCACGGCCCAGGTAGCAGGTGCCACGCTGGCCGTTCTGATGAGGCAGGGCTTGGGAGCCCTGGGCCCTAGTCACCCGGCCTCTCTGAGTCCCAGTGTCCTGGATGGGGGTGGGCCCTCACGCTCCTTGGCAAAATCACTGTCTCTCCCACCCCCAGGACCCAAAGCCACTCTGGCTGCTGCCCTGGCCTGGAGCTCCCCGAGGCTGGCAGGGCCAGGCTGACAGAGGCCCCACGGCCTGGACCAGCTTCCCAGGGGGCCGGGTTGGGGCTCACCCTGGACCACAGGGCACAGAGGGAAGAGACAGAGCTGCCCAGAGGGTGGTCAGAAAATACACTGGATCCGACCATCCTAAGAAAGTATCTGATTCTCCTGTCCTCTGAGCCCTAACACGGCCAGGATAGATACCAGCGGGCTGCCTGTCTTCCGTTTCTTCTCCCAATTAGTGAAACGCAACCCTCAAACGTTTACATGTATTTCTAACGGAGTCTCAGGCTTGGGAGATCAAGAGGGTTTTATTTGCTATTCACGCGAGATAAATCTACACAAACTGTCTTCATGAACAGGACCAGGGTGCAGCGGCAGCCCACCCACCCACCACACATGAGCTGGTAAAGACTGGATTTTGTCAATTTCCTTTATTTTCTTGATCATTTTTAGTATGAAATATAGAAAAACAGGAAAACCATATAAATAGCTCCAGTTTTATAAAACCTCCATACTTCCCCCCCTTGCTTCAGACTTTCTTTTAAGTAATAAACAGGAGAGCAGGGAGGGCAGCTCAGTGAGCAAACGTAGAGTAAAGGAAACAGGACTCGGCTTCTTACAGGAATTTGGCCCACGTTCTTCTTTCCCAAAGGGGGGTATTATTCCTCATCCACACGTGTGATGGGGCTGGACGCCTCCTAAAACATCAGGACTGGGGCCGGCTAGTGGGCTTCGCCCTTGCGCATCCACGGTGGTCAGGAGGCTGGCCTCGCAGACACAGGGGAGCCAGAGGGCATGCCGCCCCCCACCCAGTCAGCCTCTGCTTTCTGAGGACAAGCCTGACTCGGTGTTTCTGGGTTACACACTCCCCAGGGGCGCTGAGCCACACGGCCTGCGACCGCTGGAGGGAGAACACGAGCCTCCGCCTGTGCAGGTAAACACAGCCCCTCATCTCTCCCACTCTTCTGGCCTGGTTGAGCTGCCATGTTTCAGCTTAAGGAAGGAACCACAGAGAGTTCACGAAATAAGCCCGCTGCCCTGCACTTGGTAAGCTGCATTGCTTCATCGGCCCCTGTGGCAGGGCAGGTCAGGTGGGACCCCCGCTGCAAGATGGGCCGAGGTGACAGAAGATCTTCCCTCTAACAAGGCCGTCCCTGACATGCTGGGCAGAAGCCCCATCTGCTGCTCACTCTGGCTTCTCCTCTCCTCATTCTAATTGTTCATAGACAGGGTCTGGGGACCATCTGATGCTCAACATAAAACACTTTTTAAGGGGGCCTTTTTATTAACTTCAAAAATATGACAGGCCGAACTTCTGCTGAGGAGGCGTGTGGGGCCTCCTGCTCCGTGCCGGACGCGGGGCCGCAGTGAGAAAGCAGAGCAGGGAGGGCGGTGGGCCGACAGCACGGCTGGGGGACGGTCCACACAGGGGCTGTGTCTCCATGAGCCTCACGGCAGGGCGTGAGCAAGGGCCCAGGGGTCAGGGCATACATGGAGGGTCGTGGGGACATAGGGTGAGCGGGTCCGAGGGCAGGGCAGGGCTGGGCGGGGGGGCCGTGCTGGGACAGGCCGGGCCGCAGACGCAGAGGGGTCGGCCGCGGGCCACAGGGAAGCGCCGGGGGCAGGGGAGGGCATGGCAGGCAGAAGCAGCGCTCAGGGGGCAGGACAGGCCGTTACCATGGTCCCTTCTCAGTGACGGGGCGTCGCGGGCTGTGCATACCCAAAACATGCAAGCTGAGCTTCACTCTGTTTCCTCAAACTTTTCCCAGATTCTTCGGAGTCTGGAATCACGGGGAATATTCCGGGGAAACACTCCGTGGCAGCCCCTGCTAGTCCTTCGGCATGGTGGAAGTTAGAGGATGCTGGGGCGGCGAGGGGCCAGCAGACAACGGGGAGGGGCGTTGGTGGGTGCAGAGGGTGAAGAGCCGGGGCGCGTGCTCATGCCAGCAGCTGTATTCCCCAGTTCTCAGAAAGGGAGGGTGTATGCTTCAGTTTACCATTCTGAGGTCTCACCTAAAACTTCACTCTTCTGCCAAAGACAGTGACAAGCAGAGCAGACAGAATGGACAGCCAGTCATGACCCACGTCGGCTAAACCGCAGCCGGCTCCTGCCATTTCCTCCCGTTGGGAAACAACACTGCATCTACAGGTAGACACCAAAGCAGACCCCGGACCTGCCGCAGGACAAGGAGACCCTCCCGAGGCCTCCTGAGAAATGCCGCCTCCTGGCTCCTGGAGCCCCGCAGTCAGGCGGCCAGGGGGTGGGGGAGGCGGCCGGAGGAGAGCACGCCAGCCGGGGGGATCACGGCCACAATCCCCATTCATCCCCGTCGCTGGCGGGTGCGTCAAACAGGACTCGTACTATTTCGGTATCAAAAACTATTTGAAATGCCATGAATTCTCAACAGAAGCTGCTAGTGCTTCTGACCCAAAGCGCCCTGAAGAAAACAATACAACCTTCTCTACTTAAAGAATGCAGCATCAAAACAAAAAAGCCTGTATTCTCATGAATATTTTATGTGGACTAGAAAATTGCTTTTATAGGTTGTGCCTTGAGAAACATATTAATACAATCAGACTCATGACGTTAGTAAAAGCACAAAGACTATATTCAGCGGTTCAATACCAAACGGCAAGCCTGTGCTGTGAATTACAAGTTCTCAATCAGAAACAGAAAAAAATCTGTTAGTCTGTTTTTAAATAAATGACCATAAAAAAGGACACTGTAATTTTCCATTACGTGGGTTAGATCCTCTTTCCTTAGCGCCACTTCATGCCACCATATAGATGCGAAATAAATACAAGCACCATTCTCTAGGAAACGCGGACAAAGTTTAGGGTCTGTTCAAGTAAAGAATGATTCATTCACATCTAGGGGAAAAGAATAGCTATTTCAACCATGTAACTATGATCTCCTCTTACACCGACATTCTGTCCACATGTGACGGGGGAGGGGGATGGAGATGGCATGGGGGGGCAGAAGGAGGGGGCGTTTTGGGGACGTGTAACTTATTTCAAGTGTTTTCAGTGTTTTACATGGCCCACATCACACATGCTGAAGAACACGGATGCCAGGGGAGAGCGAGAGTGATGAGCTGAAGACAGCCATGTCCACCACCTCAGGAAGAATCAATCACCCCCATAATTTCTGCTATGATATTTTCAACGGACGACACACAGGGCCACATTCAGAGAACAATGACCCCTGAATATCCTATCTTACAAGCCATCCTGCTCTGACCTCGCGGACAAGTCAGCTTTTCTGGTCTCTGAGGACGGCAAAGATAGCCATGCACTCTGTTTGCTTTGCTTTTATCTTCCCAGCCGCCGGGATACCCCCCAAGTAGGAGCAGAGGCATGGACCTTCGCCGGAAGTGGCCAGCAGAGTGGGGCTCTCAGGGCTGAGCCTCACTGGAGGGTGCGTGTAACTGGCATTCACTGGGACTCACCCCCGTGAGATTTCCTGCATTGGCTGGCCATATTTCCCCAGGGGGGAGCCTTCCCATCTCGGCGTGGAGGGTGAAAGCAGGCCTTCAGGGTACGGAGTGAGGGTCTCTGCACTTAGCACTCATCATGAACACAGGAAGGAGCAATGCCCCTGCTCTTGTTAGAGTGTCCATGTCCTCAACTCACTTGTGTCCCCAGGCCAGGGCCTCCAGCTGGCCACCCCCTGGTGGGGGGCTTGCCCCCTGAGCACCGCGGGGAGAACGTCCAGGAGTCTCGCATGTCTGCCTCGACCTCCCTCTCAGCCCCGCCCCAGAGGGAGAGGTGCTGCTCTGGAGGTGGGTGCACGGTGCACCCTGGGGAGGGCGGCTGGCTTTCCCGGGTCTGCCAAAGCGGCCGTGATGGATGCACCTGCTTTCTGACTCCCATCACAGGCCACTACTGCTCTCCCTCTTCTCTTCTGTTCACCCAGGCTTGGGGCCTATGGCCTTTCTCTGGAACACACTGGGGCAGACCAGCCATCACGGTGTTTTTCTCTATAACACTTCAGAAAATATCTCTGGGGGCGCCTGGGTGGCTCAGATGGTTAAGCATCTGCCTTCGGCTTGGGTCATGATCCCAGGGTCCTGGGATCGAGCCCCATGTCCTGCTCCTGGCTCAGCAGGGAGCCTGCTTCTTCCTCTGCCTCTCCCCCTGCTTGTGCTCTCTCTCTCTCTCTCTCTGTATCCCTGTGTCTCAAATGAATAAATAAAATCTTAAAAAAAAAAAAAAAAGAAAATATCTCTGAACGAACTCTATTAAAAAACACAATCAAATATCATTCATATACTCACGTAAATTAACAACTATTCCATGATATTATCAAATAGCCACAAAACGTTTCCATGTTTTAGAGAATTTCATGCATGTTTTTTAAACTTTATTCAAATCAAGACCCAAATAAGGTCCATACATTGTGTTGGCTAACGCATGCCTTAAATTCCTTTTACTCCAAAGGTTCCCCCTTCTTCTCCCTCCGGCACCCTCTCCAACTTACGGGCTGCAAACACTCTCATCTGCCCCGTGGAGTCTGCTCTGGACTTGGTGGGCCCACCTGGGCTGCAGGTTACCATGGCTCCCTGGCCTGCACACCCCGTGATCTGGAAGCGGGGTCTGGAGGCGTGGGCAGACGCAGTCTGATCTCCCGGCACGACCGCCTCTGCGCAGAGGTTCCCCGGTTGCTCAAGGAGCTGCCCATGGCTCTTCTGCACCGACCACTGCTGAGGCCAGCTCATTGGGGTGCGTGCCTGCCCAGCGCAACCCTGGCCTCTTGATTTGCTGCTGATTTCTGTAATGAGGAAGGACCCCAAACCAATCATCTTCTCACCCTGACAGTTTTTAAAAGTAAGGCAGGGCAAGTGCCTGATTCTCTTCCTTTATCAGCCAATTTTTAAAAATAATGAGTGGATCCCCAGCATCCTCCATGTGTTAGCGATGAGGATGGGTTCTGTTCTTCAAGATCAAATAAACAGAGCCCATTGCAGTTCAGCTCAAACTGCGCTCTAAGGGTAGACCCCTCCTTGACCAGCGAGGGCCCTGCAGTGTGGCCCACGGGCTGCTCCGAAGCCCGCCACAGCCCTCGTTCTGCAGTGACGAGGTGGGACGGGAAATCCTCACACATTTCTTGATCCCTCTGTGGAATCAGATGTTTCTCCGAGGAGAAGTGGGTCCCTTTAGTAGGAAGCAGTGTTTAGAGACCACAACATGTGTGTTGTCTGTGTCCTGTCCAGGCGAGCTCTGCTTGGGGCCGATATGTGCCTTCCCTGGGGTTCTTGTGAATTTCAGGAGGGAGCAAAATTAGATACATGTGTTCAACCTGCCATCTTGCTGTGCAACTTCAGAATGCATAACCTATTAAAAATATCATTCAAAAGGACCAAATACACATAATCAAGTTCCATTCAAAATACTAATTTATATGGATTATCACTTTCCCCCAAAGTGTTCTTTTTTTTTTTAAACATATTATTTTTTTTTAAGATTTTATTATTCATTTGAGACACAGAGATAGAGAGAGAGCATGAGCAGGGAGAGAAGCAGAGGGAGAGGGAGAAGCAGGCTCCCCACTGAGCCAGGAGCCTGATGTGGGGCTCGATCCCAGGACCCTGGGATCATGACCCGAGCTGAAAGCAGACGCTTAACCATCTGAGCCACCCAGGCGCCCTTCCCCAAAATGTTCTTAACTGGATTACAACTATTCTATTTAACACTGTATTGTGGGGTTGTGTGTAAAGGGGAGAGATGAGGTGTAGAAGTCAAGATCTTAAATGTGAAGATTTAAAAACATTCTGTAGGGAATGCATATAGCATAAGCTCCTACCTTAGCTTCATATGTAACTGAACATATAGGTTATTTCTCTGTGCCTCATTTAGATGTATATATGCAATGCCAAAGAAATAAACTTATGTTAACAATATACTGTAAGTTAAATAATGCTTGAAAAATAAAAATAAAATGATTATGGCCCGAGAAGAGGCAGTTTTGTTTTATATTGTTTTGTTTTCAACTGACATCAAAATAAATATAATATATGGAGGTATTTATGGATTTTTACAGATGTATATCTATGGGAAGGTTTTCTACTCTGGTGGGGGGCAGGGAGAGATAGGCATCCTATGCAGATCATATTAAAGGTAACCCTTTGAATTGTATTTTTGTGCCTGTGATTTCCTTGCAGGGTTCTAGAAATCAAGCTGGGAGCAGCATACACTGCTGGGGGCCTGGCTTACCCCCTGCTTCTGCCTTCCAGCCAAGAGGGGAGTTTACTCTTCCAAGTCAATGAGAAATCAGTATCTGCCCCCACTGGAGGCGGGATAGGACGTCCTGGCGGGCAAGCCTCCCGCTTCCACCCTCACCACCAGGGGATCGCAGGTCCTGTGGGCTGACCCTGCCCGGAGGCTGGGCATGCTAAGTCATGTAATGTGTGAAGTAAGCAACTCCCTGGGTACTGTCTCCATCGGGCAGTTGGGGAACCTGAAGTACAGACAGCCTAGGCAGATACGGCAAACACAGAACCGGAGCCGGGCATCGAAACCGCGGGGTGGAGCGGGGCCGACGGCTGCAGGCCACCCTGGGTGGCTCCCAGGCTGGGGGGTGGCCACAGCTCTGGGACTCAGTGCCCAGCTGATCGGCACCCTGAAGCCCGAGAACCCTGCTCTGGAGCTTTGTGTGAACGCCCACAAAAGCGCCTCCCGGCGCCGGGGAGGTGCCCGAGCCCCGCCTTGCCCTGTGGCTCCAGCTTGGGTCTTAGTCACGACCATGGCCGGTCTTCCCGGTAATTCCTGGCTCGCTCAGGCGCTCTGCCGTTCAGGGCTCTCCATGAACAAACTCCTGTTCCTGAAAAGCTCCTGGTGCCGCGTCTGCCATGGGGTCAGCCCCACGAGGCTCTGCTCAAGGCTGAGACAAGGGCCCCCAAAGCACAGCCTCCCGAGCAGCACCAGGAAGACAGGTTTAAAAGCACAGCAGAGCCACACGCCCCTGCTGAGCACAGAGATGAAAGAAAATCTCTGATACACTATCTTCAGCGCAAAAGACAAAAAGCTACAGTTAACACCAGGGGTGTGTTTCACCCCACTGTCTCTTTATTCCCCTAATTTGGCTTTCTCCCTTCTCACTGCCTCCCCAGACTAGATGTTTCCACAGTCTTTCCCTGGCAGAAGGTACGGGATCCACCAGTGCACCAATACGGCATGGACTCTGGGCCACAGCCTCTGCCACCCTGGAGGGGGTGTCCCCACCACTGGCCAGGGGCTCCCCATGGCCTGGCTCCCTCTGGCAAGGCCCCTCCTGGCTTCTCTGTTGTCTGCTGGCACCAGAGAGAACATTCTGGCAGGACAGGCAAGCCTGTGGAGTTGCGGGAAGGGTTTGCAAACGCACACCCTTCCTAGCTGCATCCCAGCAAACCACTGTGGGAGACATCAGGGCGGGAGATGAGGCTATTTCTGAGAACCAGCTCTGTGGTCTGCAGTCCCAAGAACAGGGCAGCACTTCCAAGTAAAGCTCAGAGGGAGCTCTACGCCAGGGCCGCTGGGATGTCAGCTCGCAGGACGCCCAGTAGGGAGACCTGGGCTCTCCAAGTGTCCACGGGTGGGTCAGAGCTAGCCTATGCAGACGGGGGCCGTGGTGATGGCACGGACTCTGGGGCTGGGTGGCCTGGGAGGAGCCCCCGGCTAGCAACAGGACATCTGCTCCTTGCTGGGCAACATGGGCCAATGTGAGAAGCACGGGCACATGGCTGGTGCTGTTCGTGCCAGGGCAGGACGCCCCCCAAACCGGCCCCCCATCGTGGGGGCCATGCCGCTGAGGCTGGCAGCCAAAGTGAGGAATGGGCGTCTGGGAGAGGTGTGCAGGGCCGGGCCCAACCTGCCTCACGTGCTCCTGAACCTGCTCCCCAAAACGTGGGCCCAGAAGGTGCCTTTTCAGCACAAGATGGAATGGGGCAGTCAGCAGGCAGGAGCGAGTCCCAGAAGGGGGCCAGCTCAGCACCAGGTGTCTGCATGCCTGACCCGCACACCGAAGGCAGAGTCTGTGGGGGAGTGCAAGGAGCAGGGTGCCCGCGGCCCTGACTCCAGTAATCCAGACGCAGGCCTGTCCTCAACTGCTCACTGGCGCCAGCCACTCTCTGAACCTCGCTGGCAAGCACTGTCCTGGCGTGTCCAGCGGCTGGCTAAGGGGCACAGGGACTCCCTAAGGGGGACAACTCTCTTCATGCACGCGGGGACCTCCGTTTTTATAATCAAGTTATTTGTAGCAAAATCAACTGTAAAGGATAAAAACTTAGTGACCATGCACAGATTTTGGAAAATTCCATTCTGTACTTTAACCAGCAGTGAAGAAGTGTGGTTGGAAAGGTCACCATGATGGATTTCGCTTTCAGGACCCCAAAAAAGGGACTATGGCAGCGTCTTCTCTTCTCCTAGATTTATGAATTAGTATCAGTTGTTCATTTTTCAGGCTGGAAACCCTGTTAGTGAAACAGACGTGGGGTTTTAGAAACAAATAGATGGGGGTTGGCCATCCCAGGACCATCTTCATTAGAAGTGGTGTGGTCACAGCGTGGGGGAGAGAGGCAGAGATGCACGCAGGGACACAGACAGCCGCCCGTCCTCACGCTATCGACCACCTGCCACACGCCAGCGTGACCCGAAACCACGTGTCACCTCACGGCCCGGGAGTGCAAGCACATCCTGAGTGGAACGGCCCACCTGCTGGTCCAGGCCGCCTCCCGCAGCAGGCCCTGCCCTTGCCTGGGCCCTCCTGCTCTGCACAGGTGTTCACAGCGGCACAGGTGACGGGTCCCGGTACTCACGGGCCCGGAACTCGGGTGATAGGAACAGGGGCCAGAAGCACTGGAGCTTGATGGGGCCCCAGACAGAGGAGAGCGCACAGACTTTCTAAGGCAGAGGGAGAAAGGAAGTGAGCCTCCCGCACACCCTCAGAGCCGGGTGGTGATCCCGCAGCAGCGGCCCCGGGTTAGACCAGGCCTCTCTCCCTCCAGCCCACTCTCTCTCCTCCCCTGGGAAAGAATGATAAGGCTCCCGTGGCGCAGGGGGGCGGAGGGAAGAGAATGAAGACAATGGAGCAGAATTCAGGCTCTCTTAACATCTCCACACAAACCCGAAGTCCGTGATGTTGCTGCTCCGTTCCTCACCCCCACCACCGGCCCCGCTGACGGCGCAGACTGCCCACTGCAGGCCCCTCTCCCGCTCACGGGTCACCGACGGCATGGGGTCAGTGGTCCTGCTGCCTGGCATTCCCACCTCCCGGCCAGGCCGGGGCCCAGCCTGCTTCCGTCTCGGATGTCCTGTTGCAGGGTGGGCTCCTAACCGCGAGCCTCCACTTAGGTCAGAACTCTGCAGAGGCAGTACTGGAACACGGCTGGCTGAGAATGTTCCAGAACTTGTGGCAGACATGAATCCGCAGACGCAGAAACACAACCAAAGCAGGAGAAAACAAAAAATAAATTAAGGTAATTTCAAGGGGGAACTGCAGATACCAAAGAAAAAGCCCCAAGACCGTGAAAGGGGGTGAGGTGACGGCCAGGAGACAGCGACCCACCCGAGCGTGGAGAGAAACAACGCCCAGCTAGAATGATGTGCTTCGGGAACCGTCCAGAGCAAGCACGGAATGCTACAGATGTACGTCTGGTTAGAAACAAAGACAGCTGGAGAACTCGCCGAGATGCCTCCGGTTACGGGACAAGGTGAGCAGAGAAACAGACACGAAGATGATGATAAAGACGGACCCAAGCAATCACGGCCCGAGCCGGACAGCAACAAGCACGGCACCTACCTGTGGCACTGGACTCAACGACAGTGAAAGTACTGGGCCAGTGGCTGAGACGGAGGGGTGGCAAGAGTTAATTAGTGTTCTAGACGCTTCCACAGCTGAGCAGGTTGGGGCAGAAAACATTGACTTTAGACACCGTATGTTCATACAGTCATGCTTCACCCTGAACTGCTAGAAACAGTGCAGAACTGCCGAAGCAGTGGGGGTGCACAGTCAATCAGGGAGAACTTTAAGGAGAAAAAAGAAATGTGGCTGCTAACCACACACACGCACACACAC